>NW_006399888.1:7076763-7078139 GCF_000299155.1 Elephantulus edwardii | reverse complement strand
TCTATCTATCTATCTATCTATCTATCTATCTATCTATCTATCTATCATCTATCTATCTATCTATCATCATTTAACTCAAACCCCAACTCAAATCTCACTGAAATAGTATTAATTTTCACTCATAGCTGACCTTCCAGCTGGCTTCTATGATTGTCAAGTTTTCTTCGTGGGAGAATAAAAGGCTGTTCAATTAGCACCCCATCAGAGAGCTCTCTTCCTCACTCCCTCCCTTTTCCCCCTCCCTCCCTTCTTCCCTATTTCTTCCTTTCTTCATTTCTCCCTCTCTCCCTTTCCCCCTTTGGAAGCAGGAGTGGCATCCACTGCCTAAACAACATGCCTCTGGAAACTCTAGGAAATTTGAGAAATGTCCATAGTTATAGAAAGGCTTCAGGCCTTTTGTTCACAGGGTTGCTATAGTCATGCTCGACTTGATGACAATAAACAGCAGCCTTCCCTCTCCCTTCTAACTATATGTTTATATATTGTTACTAAATTCTTGCCCATAAGTTGGAAGTGATCTTCCAGTCAGTTTTCTGAAGCTATAAACTGCATGGGAGGAAATTGCCCATCTTTCACCAGGGGAGGAGCTGATGGACTTTTCAGAATTGATGCACACTAATATCCACTTGATATTACAAGGAGGGTCAGTCAGTTAGTTCTGAGTCAGTTCTAACTTGACGGTAATGAGTTAAGTTGGGTCTGAATATCCACTTGTGTCTAGATTTTACTTTCATTTTAATATTTAATGATAACACTGATACTATGAGCCAGGAGTTTTCATACCTGTCCACTGATTGAGGAAATGTTTGGAATGATCTTCAGGTTAGCCTCTGACTTTTGGCAGCCCTAAGTACAATAGAAGGAAATGTTGCTTTGCTCAGCGTCGTTCCCATGGTTGGTGCAATTGGGACTGCTTTTCACTGGCTTCATTTTGGAAGCAGATTACATGGGCTTTCTTCCTAGCCTGGCGTTGGACACTCTGCTGAAACCTGTCCAGCCTCATGGCGATGCACAAGCTTCCCCTGAGGCATGGGTGGTGATTGTGCAGAAGATACATCGTCTGAGAATTGAACTGAAGCCTCTAGCATGGAAGGCGATGCTATCATGGCTTAACCAGTGCCAAGTAATGGATTCTCAGAAAGAATTTGGTCCTATTCAAACAACTAATTAAATGATGTGACCGAGTTTCATGCCAAAGTCTTTCATACTTAGGTCTGTTTTCAGAATGACACAGTGGGGCTCTGAATAAGGCCTCCTATGAGGTTAGCTCTTAGACTAGTGGAAAAGCCAACACCCATCTATGATGTGAAATTACACCAAAGCAATGGTAAGCATGGCACAAATACCAGTTTGTAGATAGTATAGATAGTCTCCGT
>NW_006399888.1:7066901-7076663 GCF_000299155.1 Elephantulus edwardii | reverse complement strand
AGAGGCAGTGTGGTTGGCACAGGACAGAGCAGGGTTTAGGGCTGTTGTGCATAGGGTCGCTATGAGTCGCAAACGACTCGACGGCACATAACAACAAACAACAACAACATGAACAATAGATCTGAACCCTGCCCTGTCCGATGCCATTCTCACAATGTCTACACATTTGAATCCTTTGCAGCAGTCACTATGTCAATCCATCTGGTTGAGGGTCTTCCTTTCTTCTTCTGACCTTCCACATTTCCGAGCATGATGTCCCTCTTTAAGGAATAACCTTTCCTAACAACATGCCCAAAGTATGTGAGATGAAACTTTATGATCTTTGCCTTCAAAGAGCAGTCTGGCTGCACCTTCTTCAAGACATATCTGTTCTTTTGGCAGGGAATGGGATGTTCAGCACTATTCTTCAACGTCACAATTCAAAGACATCAATTCTTTGTCATCCTTATTCGTTGTCCAGCTCTCAGATGCATAGCAAGTGATTGAAAGTATCATGGCCCAAATCAAGAACACCTTAGTCCTCAAACTGACATCATTGCTCCTCAACAATTTGGAGAAGTCCCTGACTGCAGACTTTCCCAGTGCAATGTTGTTGGTTTTGTTGCTGTTGTTGTTGTGTACCATTGATTCAGAATTGACTCATAGCTGACCCTCTGGAGGGTTTTCTGAGGCGGTCACACAGGAGGAGATTGCTCATCTTTCTCCCACAAAGCAGCTGGTGGACTCAAACTGCATGCCTTCGGGATTGCAGCACAGCTTCTTGCCACTAAACCACCAGAGAATCTCCTGACTGCTGATACCAAGGGTATTGATTGTGAATCCATGATCAGATGAGTTGTTGCCAGTTTTAATTTCTTCTCCATCTATCATGATGTTATCTATCAGTCCAGTGGTGAGGGTTTTTATTTTCTTGACACCGAGATGCAATCCATATTGAAGGCTGTATTCTTTGATCTTCTACGCAAGTGCTTCAAGTCCTTCTCACTTTCAGGAAGTAACCTTGTGTCATGCATGTGCAAAATGTGGGTCACATTCTTCTTCACAGAGTCCAGCTTTTTGAAGAATTTGCTCAGCATACAGATTGAATAGGTGAGGAGAGAGGATACCATCCTGACACATAGCTTTCATCATTTTAAACCATGAAGTGTTCTCTTGCTCTGTTTGTACAGCAGCCTCTTGGTCTGGGTCTAGGTGTTCGTGGGAAACCTATCACATTGGTAAGAAGAGAAAGTCGAGAACACTTACTTTTGCTCATGAAGAACCTGTACACAGACCAGCAAGCTCTCAGTAGAACAGAACTAAACAGGGAATAGAGTGTGATTTAGGTTCAGACCAAAGCTTTCAGTATAATCTTCACAAGTGGACCACAAAGGAACATTGTGATAAAATGAGTACAATGTCGAAGTTGCCAAGAACTGTGTTTTACTTGAACTCACAATCGACACTTGAGGAAGCAGCAGTCAGGAAATCAAATGACCTGTTGCATTAGGAAAATCTACTGCAATGTGTCTCTAAAAAGTTCTAAGGAGTAAGGATATCACTAAGAAGAACAAAGATGCTAAAGAGAACCAAGTTGCACTTGACTCAACTTGTGATATTTTCAATGTGCTCAGATGCATGTCAAAGTTGCGTAATGAATAAAGAAGACTAAAAAATATCGCTATTGATGAAGGATATATACAACCAAACATATCTGTATTGGACTACGTGCAGACAGATGTCCTTTAGAAATGAGGACAGCAAGACTGTGTCTTTGACTTTGGCCATGTCTTCAACATGGATTAATCCCTAGAGAGGGTTTTCGTGCTGGATAAAATTGACTCACTCACTCACTCACTCACTCATTCATTGCTGTGGAATTAGAATTGACTCTTGGCTGACGCTAGATTGGGTTTCCAAGGCTGTAAATGATATGGGGTTAGACTACCCATCTTTCTCTTGAGAATCTCCTGGTGGGTTTGAACCTTTGGGCTAAGAGCACAGCTCATTCTGGAGTACACCACCAGAGCTCTCCAGGAGGCCAGCAAAAGAGAGCGAGTCCCTCAGTGAGATGCCGCAGTGGGTGTAACAGTAGGATTGAACAAAGCATCAACAGTGAGCATGGCACAGAACCAAATGGCTTTTTATTCTATCGTATGAAGAGACTTTATGAATCATTACCGACTCGAAAGCACCAAATAGCAGTATATGCCTACATGACAGGAAAAGTTTAACCACATACAACAAACTGGGTATTGATAGATGCTGCCGCATATGGCGGGGCAGATGGGGAAAGTCTGGAAATATGTTTTTCCCTTGTCACTTGAGTGTTTTCTCTTGGTGGCTCTGCTCTTTTATGGGGATGCCTGGGATCTTGACAGTTCTTTCTTTCTCCTCTGTCTTCTGCAGAGGGAAACAAGATGCATTGGGACCTCACACTCAGAGGACAAGGTCCTGGAAACTTTCTATTATTATCAGCTATTGGAGGATTGGAAAGTTTTGAGGGTATAATCATGTGCTTGGTTGATAAACTTAGTCCAGCTTCCAGCTTAGGAAGTAAAGGCTATTATGGGCTACAATTAACAATATTCACTTCTAATGGTGAGCTAATTATTCAGGACAGAAAATTCTGTTGACCCCTGAGGATCAGAGAATGTGTTTTCTAATTAACACAGCTTGTTGAGCATTTAAGCTATCATTGTTGTTTGGTGGTATTAAGTTGGCTGGGATTCACAGCAGCCCTCGAACAGCAAATCTGTGCCTTCCCGATACTCTCTGACAGGCATGAGCCTATTGTGAGCCACTGTGTTGATCCATGTCTTTCAGGGTCTTCCTCTCTTTCTCTGACCCTCCTCCTTTCCAGCATGATGTCTTTTCCCCCAAGAACTTGCTCCTTCTGACAACACGTTCAAAGTACGTGAAACAAAGCATAACAACTAGTCTCAAAATTGTCGCCGTAAGCAAAAAGAAGTATTTTATTGCTATCACTCAGATTTTGTGGGTTGACTTCGATCAGCACGGCAGAGTCTCCCACAGGGCTCCCGTCTCACAAGACAAGAATTTTATGGCTAGTGACTGTCGCTTGTTCTTTGGCTGAGAGCCCAGCTGAGGCGGCCAGCTGAAATACCAACATGCTGTCCACTCCTCTGTGGGCTTGTGCTTCCTCACAGGATGGTCGCTCGGCTCAAAGAGTAAATGCCTCCCAAAATTGAGGCAAAAGTAAATGCTTTTTATGACTTGGTCTTAGAAAAGAACAAGGGTGCCAGTTTAAAGACCAACGTGCCCTTGATACAAGCCATGGTATTTTTAATTGTCTTCTATGCACCTCATAGTTGGACACTGTACAAGGAAGACTGAAGAAGAATCCATGCCTTAGAATTGTGATGTCAGTGAAGAGTGCGGAATATTACATGAACTGTCCAGAGAACAAATTGGTCTTAGAGGAAGTACAACTAAGTACTCCTTGAAGGCAAAGATGGTGAAACTTGGTGTCTCGCACATTGGGTATGTTTTCCCAAATGGCTAGTCCTTGAAAAAGATATTATACTGGGGGAAGGTAGAGAGTCAGAGAAAGAGAGGAAACCCTCAATGGGATCCGGCTGATGCAGTAACTACCACAGTAGGGACGTGCATGACGAAGATTGTAAGGATGGTACAGAAGAGGGCAAGTTCAGATCTGCTATTCATCGGGTTGTTATGAGTATCCAAGTACTGTCGTCTTGACAGTGTCCAGCACCAGTCTTAGAATGAAGAGCTCTGGTGAATTCATTCATATCGAGTTGCATGGCCTAAAGACTACGTATCTCCAGTGGTTTGAATCTGCTAATTACTCCTTTTGGAAGCAGGAGTGGCATCTACTTCCTGAACAACATGCCTCCAGAAACTCTACGAACTTTGATAAATATCAATAGTTACAGAAAGGCTTCAGGCTTTTGGTTCAGAGGGTCGCTATGAGTTGTGTTTCACTTGAAGGCAATCATCATCATCATCAACAACAACAACTCCTTGGGTTAAAGATGGACAGTATCCTCCTGTTATGATTTACAGTCTCAGAAACCTCAGAGAGTCCCTCTGAGTTGGAAGTGACTCAAAGGCAGTGAGTTTGAGGATTTGGTTTTGGCTTATTTTAGAAGTCTCAAAGAGTTCCTTTCTTCATATTCCACTGGCCAAAGTTGTTACAAACGTTCTATCTAGATTCACGAGAAGAGAAAATAGCAAAAAAGTCCAACTGCTTTCAAGTCAATCTCAGCTCTTGGCGATCTTCCATCAGATTTCAGAGGCTTTAAATCTTTACAGGAGGAGATTACTGGCGGATTTGCACCACTGACATTTTTGTTGGCAGTTGAACTGTGATGGGATGAGTGTCAATGTGACATTGTAAGAACAGCATTTGCAGTGGGATTTAGTGGCTATCTTTGGAAAAGATAATCTGTCATACACATATAGTAGGAACTTTTAAAAAATTGGATAAAAGTTGTGTTCATGTTACAAAATGTTTCTGAGACTTGACAAGCCCATGAAGGGCAAAAAGGAATGGGTAGTGGGAAGAACGGTAATTTGAGTGGCTCACTGAGCCGGGGTTTACACTATTAACTTAAGGGGCCCTCTGTCCGGGCATTCAAATTCACAGCAATCACAAGGGACTGGCAGTCTTCCCCAGTGCGATTCCCAGTATTGGGATTCTGATTCACCAGCAACGAGTTTAATCAATACATGAGGTTTTTGTCAGTATTATCTCAATAAGCAGATTTGTGACACTGAACTAAAATGATTTTCTCTCTGGGGTAGGAAGCCTGGAGTAAACTTAGAAATGTAGAATTACTGTGACACATCAGGTCACTGGGGAGCCACGACCACATTCCTTTGACTCCAGACAAAACTGAATTTAACATATTCTAAATAGATGTTTTGAACTTTGGTTTTGGGGTTTTTATTTTATTTTTTTTTAAAGTCATCCTGTTCTAAAAGTACCCATACAAGGAAACTCTTCTACAGCTTTTCTTGGTATGTGTTCCAGGTTCTTCCCAAGAATCCATGGCCTTTAAAGCATTTTAAACTTTGTCAGTATTGGTATTTCTACCTTCATAGCATCTAGAGTATTGTTGAAACCTAGGCCTGCGTCCCTGAGGCTGGCACATGCTGCTTCAGGATATCCCAGTTAGAACCATTGTCCCCTTATGACAGCAGGTCTGAGTCTGAGTTATGCAAACAAATTCTATCAATCTCCACGGACTGAGAAATGATTCAGACCCAAATGTTGTTTATCATTCTCTTAACAGTCTCTCTTTCCTTCCCAGAAACATTTTAATAGGAAAAATTTCAGAATCAACTAACTGTTGGACCACAGCCATAATCTAGGCCATGACTCCTTAAATAAGGGAAACTTATGTTAGACCCAAAAAGAAAAATACAACTTATGCTCTAAAGTGAAAATAGGAAGTCATCAGACTAATACACAAGAATTGTTAGATGCTATGGAGTCAACTCTGACTTCCGGTGATCCTCTACACAGGGGACCAAAACCTTGTCCGTCATTGCAGCATTTTCACAACCTCCTCTGTGCTTATGTCCGAATGTCACTGTATCACTCTGTCAGGGACTTCCTCTCCTCCTTTGACCCTCTACGCTTTTTTTTTCCCACCCAAATATAATGTAGATCTCAGCAAATGTACTCAGGCTGGTGTCCTTCATTCTCTGGGTCTTAATTTCAGTCTCTGACAGCTTCTTGTCATCCAGCTCAGCGACTGTCCTATTGTGCCTGTCACCCCCACACTCTCCACGCACATTGGTATAGGGTCTAGGGACCTGTCGAGGCTGGTTTGAAAGTTCTGGATTAGCTAGAATTCTAATAAGATTATCGAGTAGCAGTTGCTGTTGTTCTTGTTCTGTACTGTCAAGTCAAACCGACCCATAGCTGACTCTCCAGTGGGTTTTCAGAGGAGGTTCATCACATGGAAGGAGATTGCACATTCTTCTCCCACAGAGCAGCTGGTGGCCTCAAACTCTGTGCTTTCAGGATTGCAGCATAGCTTCTTACCACTAGTCCAACTGAGCTCCAAATTTAAATAGTTACAGCTTATCAGTTCCATCACTGTCGTTACAATTTCCATCATCTTAATAAAACCCAAAGTCCTAGATGTTTGTATGTCCTCTGTGCTTTGTCCTTACCGTTGTTGTTGTTGTTGTTATGCGCCATCAAGTCGCCTGTGACTCATAGTGACGCTATGTACAACAGCCCTAAACCCTGCTCTATCTCTTGCCAATCCTATTGTCTCTGGCACACCCATCCCCATTTCCCCCGTGACTGAATCAATCCATCTCCTTGAGGATCTTCCTCTCCTGCGCTTTCCCTCCACCTTTGCAAGCATGGCGTCCCTCTCCAAGGACTGATCCCACCTTGCAACATGTCCAAAGTATGTCAGATGAAGCTTCAGAATCCTTGACTCCAAACCGCAGCCTGGCTTCACCCTCTCCTATGCAGATGGCCACTTCCTTGTACTAAAAGCAGTTTGGACAGAGAGGGCACAGAAAGCAAAGCCCAATTTCGCACACTGTGGGAGTCCATTTTTTTCTCTTTTTCTCTGAAGCACTTTTCTTGCACATGGGAGACTGAGAAGAGAAAATGGGTTTAGGAAAGATTAGCCTTTAACATATTAAAACCCAAGGAGAAGCATGCAGAAGTTGGAAAGGGATTGTGGGAGATGCCTTTCAGAAAAATGGAAAATTCTTATTCTTAGACCTTGGCTATCTCTTAAGGTACAGTTAGGAAGCCCTGGTGACCAAGAGGATTAAGGATTAAGCTGCTGATGAAAAGGTCAACAGTTTGAATCTGTCAAGGGCTCTGTGGGAGGAAGATGAGGCAGTCTGTTCCTGTCTCCATTTACAATCTCCAAAACCCTGTAGCATTACTGGGAGTTGAAATTGAATCAACCACAGCATGTTTAAGGTAGAGTTGAACAATCTGTCTTTGAGGCCTGTAATATAATTTTGGTTTAACAATGTCTTGTAGTACAGGATCTTGTTAACACATAGATTATCATCTAGACGTTATTATCATCTAAAATTTAGAGCGGGGACAGTAATTAGCATTTCTAATAAGTCTCGACATGGCACCCACAGACCACACTTTAAGGAGGAAGGATTGAGACAAATGTAATTATTATTGTTGAGTGAGTTTACCAAGGCAATTTCACCTGAAGAGGAAAGACTATACATATATTTGGAGGCATAGATTAGAAACAGTGTTGATTTCTTTCTGCTTCCCAATGCCTAATAGTAACAAGATAGGATCATTTACAATACTACCAAAAGCTATCTACATGTTCAACACAATCTCAGTACAGACACCCAATTCCTTTTTCAAGGAGGTCAAAAGGGAAATTGTCCAGTTTTGGTTTGTTTTTATTGAGAGGCAAGAGACCCTGAATAAGCAAAACACTTCTGAGAAACAAAAATGAAGTGGGATGCATAGCACTCCCTGACTTCAAAACCTATTACAAAGCAGTAGTAACCAAAACTTCATGATATTGATACAATGACAGGCACATAGACCAATGGAACAGAATTGAGAACCCAGAAATAAACCCAGCTATCTATGGTCAACTGATATTTGACAAGGAAATAAAAACCGATCAAATGGGAAAATGACAACCTCTTCAGCAAATGGTGCTGGCAAAACTGGACTCTGCTGCATGGCCTCTAAGCAAGGAGGACACACAATTTCATGAAACATTCCATATTTTTTTTTTGGACAGTGTTTGGTGGAGCTCTCAGTTTAAGATGGTTTTGGAAGCAGGAGTGGCATACACTTCCTAAACAACATGCCTCTGGAAACTCTACGAACTTTGAGAAATGACAATAGTTACAGAAAGGCTTCAGTCTTTTTTTCATAAGATTGCTATGAGTAATGCTCGACTTGATGGCAATCAAAAACACCTGCAGAAAGCTGAAACAGGATACACATCTCACATCATACACAAAAATCAACTCAAGGTGAGTCAAAGCCCCGGGAGGAAAGCTAGAAACCATGAAGTTCAACAGAGATAAACTGGGGCCAAGCTTAGATGGCCTAGTTTATGGTATGAAGAGATTGCCAAATACAGCCAGAAGTGCACAGTCTGGAGAGGTTCAAATTGATGATGAGACCTGTGTGCATCAGAAACTTTTTCCAATAGAGTGAAAAGAAAACCTACAGACTTGGAAAAAAAAATTTGTCAATACCATTTCAGACAAAGGTCTCATATCAAAAGTTTACAGAATCCTACATGGCCTCCACAAGAAAAAGACTGGTAACACAATCACAAAATGTGCAAAAGACGTGGAAAGAATTTTTACAGAGGAAGAGATTTGAATGGCCAACAAACACATGAAAAAATGCTAAAAATCTCTGGAAGTAAGAGAGATGCAAATCCAAATTCCAATGAGATACCATCTGACCCCAGTAGCAGTGGCAAATAAAAAATGTTGGAGATGATCTAGTGAGATAAGAACTCTTATACATTGTTAGTGGGACTGTACAATGGTACAACCACTCTGGAAGGCAATTTGGCGTTTCTTTAAGAAGCTGAACATAGAAATACCATATGACCCAGCTCTTCCACTGCTTGGAATATACCCCAAGAAAATGAGAACTGCGGCACAAATTGAGACTTGCACACCAAAGTTCATAGCAGTTACTCACCATCGCAAGAACACAAAAACAGTCCAAATGACCAACCACTATTGAATGAATTGAGGAATTATGGTACATTCATTCACATTATGAAATACTATGCAGATGCAGGAGCAATGATTTTGTAAATCACTAACTTGGGAGGGACTGGAGAGCATTATGCTAAGTGAACTAACTTAGCCTCCTAAAGACAAATATTGTATAAGACCATTATTGTAGACCGAGTAGGAGAATCCAAGGGGCCTGGGGATGCTGGAAGCAGAGAGGTGAGAATGGGTGGGGAGGGGAGTTAATCACAGAGTTGCATAATTTGATGGGCGGATGGGTGAAGGAAAGAGAAAGATCTGGTGTGAAAAACAATGTATTTGAACTTTGTAAACAAACCAGTATAAAATAATAATTAAAAAAATAAGACAGTAGGGCAAATAAACCCAATGTATTTGAACTTTGTAAAAAATCAGTATAAAATAAAGGAAAAACAATAAAGGAAAGTAAAAAAAAGTAACATCACTTATTATGGGTGAGGATGCTAGTAAAATAGCAGATACTCTCCCTATTCCTTTTTATACCAAGACTAATTTTGTTGTTTCTCTCTATATACATGTATGCATGTGTGTGTGTGTGTGTGTGTGTGCATGCGTGTATCTGTGTGCATGTGTGTGTCTGTGTGTGTGTAAGGCACACCTGACTCGAACCAAGGTCTTTTCTATCAATTTCTATGGCTCTGAGAGCTGGACAATGAATATGATAACAGAAACAGAATTTTTGCCTTCGAATTCTGATGTTGGAAAAGAGTACTAACTAGCCCATGTGCTGCCAACCGAACAAAGAAATATGTCTCGGAGAAAGTGTAACCAGAGTGTTCCTTAGAGGTAAGGATGGTGAAGCTACACCTCACATACTTTTGGCAAATTGTTAGGAGGGACAACATGCTTAAAAAGGTGATGGTTCAGTGAAAAAGAGGAGCACTTTCAAAAAGATGGATTGACACGGTGACTAGCAATGGGCTCAAGAATGTCAGAAACACTGAGGACACACAGATTCTTAAGGTCACTGTGAGTCATACTTGACATGATCTAACAACAACTATCTATCTATCATATCTATCTATC
>NW_006399888.1:7052781-7063751 GCF_000299155.1 Elephantulus edwardii | reverse complement strand
TAAGCATGGCACAAATACCAGTTTGTAGATAGTATAGATAGTCTCCGTCTCTTAAACTTTCCTTTTGCTTGTTTGCTGGATCCCCAGGTCTTTTTAAGTTTTTTTTTTTTTTTTTGTGAGTTTTATAGAAACAGAGATAATGAAAAGGAGCCATCTTGGCAAAGTAGTTGTGAATTACAGTACGTTGAAATCCTAGATGGTAATGGGGAATGTATCATACTATGTAATCAAAATTACCTCTTTTAAAATGCCTCTCAATTTTCCTAGGAAACGCATTTCACTCATTCATTTAGTCAGTCATTTACTTGCATTCCTTTGAAATGTGACCACGTACTGAGATTGCAAATGAGAAAACCAGCTATCTCTGGGTTACATGACAATAAGGAATCAATGAGCTTAGCAATGTCCATTGTATCTGTTAGCCCAGATGTGACATAGCTACTTGACATGTTTTATGTGCACCTTGGTTGGTTCTGGGGTCTACTTTTCAATGAAATAATTTTGGGTAATGGGTTTTGTTTGTGTGTTGGATTTTTTTTTTTCACTGAAGCCTTGAATTGACAACAGCATCACCTTATTTCGTTATTTCTTCCCCCCAAAAGAGTATTACTGTTTTTCATTGTTATATACCATTGAGTCATAACTGACTCACAACTGACCCTCCAGCAGGTTTATAGAGGCTGTAAATGGCAAGGGAGGGGACTGCCCATCTTTCTGCCATGGAGCAGCTGGCTGGTGAATTCAAACCACGTGTCTGTGGGTTGGCAGTGGAACTCCCTACCGCCAAGTCACCAGAGCTCCCTAGAAAGTAGCATTCTATACTGCTAACGAGTTAATCAGGACCTGGGAGCAGGGCTGGATAGAACCTTTTCTCTGGTCCCCTTTGGTTCAACCTTTAAAGAGACATTCACGGTGAGGTGAATTCTTTATAGAATACATCGAGACATCAGCACTGTCCACAGGACAGCAAATCCCAAAGGTAGCCTCTGCTTACAAATTTCTTAGACCAGGTTGGTGTCTAGAAATGTGTGTATAGAGATTACTGGCCCAGATCACATCCGTGGAACTGGCCTCAGGCTCATATTACAGCAGAACAGCCTTCATGGGAACAGGGAAACCAGACAGCAAGTAGAAAGAGAGGACTCAGTGGCCCGGCACAGATGGGATGGAAAATCTGTACGGTAACTGGGCCTAAGCAATTGCTTACACATCTCAAATGAAGCATTTTGAATGTCTTCACCAAGGTCATTAGCTGCATTGGAGCAAAGGCTTATTTTTAACATTTTGACGTAGCCTGTGGAATGCTTTGTTCCTAATTTAGAGAACTTGTCTTGAGACCAAGACTTCAGCATTGGCTGCCACCTACCCTGTGTTTTGAAGCAAGTCAAAGTCCACTTGGGTGAAGTCACAGGGCCTGGCAGCCCTGCCGGGGACCATCAAGGCCTGGGAGAGAGGCTATTGGGTTGGTTGTTTAGAAAGAAGGCAGCTTTTTCAGGAAGACATCTGGGGTCTGAGAGCTTGGATGATATTTTAGTAACTTTTCACAGTGGGTGGAGCACACTTGGTAGCCTTTTGGTTTGGGGTTGGGCCATGTGACTTGCTTTGGCTAATAGAATGCCAGCAGGTGTGAAGTGGACAGAGGCCTTTCTTTGATGCACTTGGGCAGGTTGGCGTGGCTCTTGCCTTCTGGAAGTCTGGATGAGAAGAATCTGCTGGGCTCTTGCTATTCCTTTGTCTGAAATGCCAGAAAATTCCCACAAGTTTGAGACTTGACTCCAAATCTGATTGGCTGATTCACAGAGCCTGTAGAAGGTCGAGTGAGGTGAGCCCGGTCAGCTCCTAGGCCTGTGATTGTGATAATGAACATTTGCTGTGATAAACATGTAAGTGTAAGTTTGCTGCCCAGAGTTAACACAGCAATAGACAATAAATAGAAACAGAATTTGGATTTTTTTTTCATCTTCTCTGCATCTGGATGGACATTATCTATACTGTCATGCATGTCAAGTCCTTTGACTCAAAAGGGAGCTCTGATTAGTTTCAATCAAAGGATTCTGAGCTGTTTCTTAAGTCAGTTAATTGATTAGCAGACACCTAATTGTTTCTTGGTCAGTGAAAACAAATAAGACACACTGACTGTTAGGAATATAACCTCCCTGGGGGAAAAATCAGAAGAAAGTCCTGATGCAACCCATTGTTACAAGATCTTGTCAATCCGTCACCTTAAGGGACTCCCTCTTCCTGGGCAGCATTCCTCTTACCAAATGTGATGAGCTTCTCCAGGGAAAGGATCTCCCTGACAAATTCTACGATCATGTTGTTGTTGTTCTGAGCCACTTGTTACTCATAGAGACCCCACATACAATAGCCCTGAAACCTGCTCTATCCTGCACCAATCTTATTGTTTCTGACACACCTACCCTCATTACCCCAGTCACTGAATCAATCCATCTCATTGAGAGTCTTCCTCTCTTGTGCTATCCCGCCATCCTCCCAAGCATGATGTCCCTCTCCATGGACTGGTCCTTTCTTGCAACATGTCCAAAGTATGTCAGACAAAGTTTCAGAATCCTTGTTTCCAAGGAGCAGCCTGGTTTCACCCTCTCTAGGACTAACCTGTTTATTTTCCTGGCAGTCTGTGAAATGTTCAAAACTCTTCTCCAGCACCACAGCTCAAAGGCATCAATTCTCTTTCTATCATCCCTAGTTATTGTCCAGCTCTCTGAAACATTGCAAGCAATTGCAAAGACTATGGCCTGTATCAGGATCAACTTAGTCTCCAGAATAACGTTGTTGCTCTTCAGTACTCTGGAGAGGTCCCTGACAGTCGACTTTCCCAATGCAATTCGTCTTTTGATTTCTATGGTTGCTGGTAATGAGAGTATTGGTTGTGGAACCAAGCAAACTGAAGCTGTTAACAATCACAATATCTTCCCCATCTATAATAATGCTGCCAGTCGGCCCGGTGGTGAGAATCTTTGTTTCCTTGATGTTTACTCTCAACCCATATTGAAGGCTGGAGTCCTTGACCTTCTGCAACAGGTGCTTCAGGTTCTCCTCAGTTTCAGGAAGCAAGGTTGTGTCATCTGCATAACACAGATTGTTGATGAGTCTTCCTTTAGTTCTGATGCAACATTCCTCCCCATAAAGTCCAGCCTCCCACATGATCTGTTCTGCGTGTAAATTGAAAAGGTATGGAGATAGGACACATCCGTGGTGTACACCCTTCCCAATTTTGAACCATGCAGTGTTTCCTTGCTGTGTTCTGATGACTGCCTCCTGGTCCAAGTATAGGTTTTGCGTAAACACAATCAAGTGTTCTGGAATTCCCATTCTTTTCAGAGTCAGCCACAGTTTCTTGTGATCCATACAGTCAAATGCCTTTACATAGTCAACATTCATATTAGTATATGCTATGAATATATCCCTATATATGGTAGATTGGGAGCTCTGGTGGACTAGTGGCAAGAAGATATGCTGAAACCCTGAAGGCAGGCTGTTCTAGGCCACTGGCTGCTCTGTGGAAGAGGGATGGGCACTCTTCTCCCGTGTGACTAACTGCCTCTGAAAACCTGTCGGAGGGTTAGCTGTGGGTTGGTTTTGACTCTTTGGTAAACAACAATGACAACAACATACATGGCAGAATCAACAGGAAACAAAGCTATAGAACTTCTTCACCATAACCAGACATCCCGAGGGAATGAGTTTCTGGCTCCAGAGCCTCAGATCCATAGTCTCTTGGGACATGAAGTTTACCTGGCATAACACATCCCACAAAGACAATGTTCTCACTCCTGCTAGTCATCAGTGAGTGGTATCCTAAATGGTTAGAACAGCCATCTAAGGTGCAAGCATTGGCCAGTTGCTGCCCAGAAGAACGAAACACAAAGATACACAGAAACAGTTCAGAGAATGAATGGACCACGTGGAACTCTTCCTCCTCAACCAAGAGATCAGAAAAACTAGATGGTGCCCAGGTTCTACTGATAGCTGCTCTACAAAGGATCGCAGACCTGGACAGAATGGGTGAAAAATGTGGAAAACCCCCTCAAAAGTGTAAAAATGGCCTGGCTTACTCATTTGATAGCGAGTGGTGACCTCCACCTACCAGAGCATGGGCCTCAGTCACCCTTTGAGCCTGGAGCATAGTATACCCAGTGATTCCACTACCAGCCACACAGTAGACTCACAAGATGAATGTAACATGAGGGCCATGTTCAATGTTTAAAGCAACCAGTCATCAAAGGTCAAAAAGCTAAGTGTTTGTCTAGGGATGAAAGTTCACAAGGCAAGAAGCCACAGGCTGGGAGGATTCACGGAACTCAATCACACAGGGAGGATGTGGAAGAGTATGATTACATCATGAGTAATCAATGCCATGAAACAAAATGTATACAAATAGTACAATGAAAAACCAGTTTTCTCTGTAAACTTTCACTTAAGTCATCAAAGTAAAAACAAAACAAAATCCCAAAGTGCACAAGACATAATTCTACCATCATCGCTACTAAAGATACATACTTATATCCTTATGTACTTTAATACTAAGGAGTATTCTAATTGCACTTGCTTTGGGGACGGATGAGCTCATTCTTCTGGTAGTTCATAATGTATTCAATATTCTTTGTTAATGTCACAATTTAAAAAGCATTGATTTTTCTTTAGTCTTTATTATTTCTTGGGTTTTGCAAGCACATAAAGCTTTCGAAAATGCTTTGGCTTGAGTCTGCACTCCTTAGTCCTCAAAGTGACATCTTTGCTTTTAACACTATAAAAGCTATAATATTGTCCCCTCTCTCCCAACTCTCCCTTCCCTGGTAACCATACTAAAATGATAAAAAAATTTCTTGAGCTGTTTATAATCATGGTCTTATATGGTATTTGCCCTTTTTAAATTCATTTGATTCAACATAATGTGTGTGTGTGTGTGTGTGTATATATATATATATATATAATCTCCATATTATGCAGTGTTTCACGAATTCTTCACTGTTTTCAATGTTGCACAGTACTCCAGTGTGTGATTACACCAGGTTTTCTATGCATTTGTTCATGGACACTTGAGTTGTTTTCATCTCTTTGTTACTGTGAATAATGCTACATAAAACACTGGCATGCATATATCTTTTAGCGTCACAGTTCTTACTTATTTAAGATATATCCCAGAGAATTCTAATATGGTTACCACGGAGAAAAGGGGGAAAAGAAAAGAGTAGAAAAGTAATAAACAGGTAACAAACACTTATTAAAATTAGAGAAGAGAAAAACAATATGGATTGAATGGATGATCAGACATTCTGAGAACTGTAATTAATGTTAAGGGTCCAAATGAATGTTAAGGGTACAAATGTAGATTAAATGTGAAAGGGCAAACTGTGTATGGATGATTGCATGAAACCAGTAAGCTTTGTAAACCTTCCCTCAAATCACAATTTCAAAAAGTTGTTGTTATTGTTATGTGCCGTCAAGTCGCTTGTGACTCATAGCGACCCTATGTACAAGAGCCCTAAACTCTGCTCTGTCCTATGCCAATAGCACTGTCTCTAACACTCCCAACCTGATTACCCCAGTCACTGAATCAATCCACCTCATAGAGGGCCGTCCCCTCCTGCGCTGTCCGTCCACCTTCTCAAGCATGATGTCCCTCTCCAAGGACCTGTCCCTCCTTACAACATGTCCACAGTATGTCAGATGAAGCTGCAGAATCCTTGCCTCCAAAGAGCCTCCTGGTTTAACCCTCTCCAGGATGAATCTGTTTGTTTTCCTAGCAGTCCATGGTATCCTCAATACTCTTCTCCAGGACCACAGCTCAAAGGCATCAATTCTCCTTCTATCATCCTTAGTCATTATCCAACTCTCTAATGTATAACAAGTGATAGCAAAGACCATGGCCTGTATCAGATGCACCTTAGTCTCCAGAGAGACACCATTGCTCTTCAGTACTTTTGAGAGGTCCCTAACAGCAGACTTTGCCATGGCAATGTTGTTGTTGTTAAGTGCCGTCGAGTCACAGGCGACTCATAGCCACCCTGTGTAGGAGAGTCCTCGTCTTAATTTCCTGGCTACTGGTGCCAAGAGTGTTGACTGTGGAGCCAAGCAAACTAAAGCTGTGTACAATCTCAATCTCATCACCATCCATCCTGATGCTGCCAATTGGTCCAGCGGTGAGAATCTTTGTCTTCTTGACATTGAGCCTCAATCCATATTGGAGGCTGCAGTCCTTGACTCTCTGCAGCAAGCGTTTCAGGTCCTCCTCAGTTTCAGCAGGCAGGGTTGTTTCATCTGCATAACGCAGATTGTTGATAGATCTTCCACCAATCTTGACCCCACATTTCTCCTCATAGAGCCCAGCCTCCTGGATAATCTGTTCTGCATACAGAAACTTATTTTTCACAGCTAGGGAGGGTAATGGTCCAAACTGACCTGTCAATTGTGTCCCTTCCTTCTGAGTTTGTAGTCCCAGATAGTTCTGGATTCTCTGTCCTCACGTGAAATATGCTTCTCCTGGCAAAGCCCTGTGCCTATTCTGGCTTTTTTTTTTTTTGGTAACTCAGAGTGATTGGGTTTTGGATCTGCCCTATACTGGTATGGTTTCGTTGATATTAACTAAAGGAAACACCAAATAAGATACCTTTCCTAGGTCTAGTGAACCAATCAATTCATGCCCCTGAGTGGGAGCTGACTCAGCTGACCCTCCAGAGGGTTTTCAGAAGCTTTAAACTGCACAGGAAGAGCTTGCCCATCTTTGTCGTGCAGAGGAGTTGGTAGATTGGCACAGCTCGCCTGTGGCTTTACAAGGGCAACTCCTTAATCACTATTCATATACATAAGGCCAAGGGTTCTGACTGACACATTTTTGAGACACACTGTAACTCATAACAAGCATGAGAAAGCCACTTTGTGCATGTGCATAATAGACACTTAGGAGTGATGGATCTCTAGTTTTCATGATATCCCTGGTGACATGACCTCTTCTAAATTCTGATTAAGCTTCTGAAAATTTCCTGTCTAGGTACTATTCCAGGCATTTTTGAATACTCTTCAGCAATACTTTGCTTACATGTGATAGTAATGACATTTTCCTATAATTTCCACATTCTGTTAAATTACCTTTGTTAGAAATGGGAATAAACATGGATCTCTTCCAGGTTGTTGCTTAGGCAGCTCTTCTCCAAATTTCATGGCAGACTGGTGAGCACGTTCAGGGCTGCGTCTGTCATTTGAAATAGGTCAATTGGTATCCCATCGATTCCTGGGATCTTATAATAAATGTGGAACAAGGATGGGAGGAAGACTTTTTAATAACCTCCAATATGCAGATGATGCAATTTTACTTGTTAAAAGTAAGGAGGACTAGAAGCACTTGCTGCAGAAGGTTTGATACTGCAGACGTCAATATGGATTGCATCTCAACATCAAGAAAACAAAAAATGTCTGAACCAATAGTAAATATCATGATGATGAAAATATTGAGACTGGTAACAACTTGATCTTACCTGGATCCACAATGAATATTCTTGGTACCAGCAGTCAGAAGGTTAGGAAATGTATTTCACTGGGAAAATCTGTAGTCAGGGACCACTCTAAATTATTAAGGAGCAATGATGTCAGTTTGAGGACTAAGGTGTATCTGATTCAGGCTGTGTTCTTTTCAGTCACTTTCTATGCATCTGAGAGCTGGACTATGAATAAGAATGATAGAAGAATTGATGTTTTTTTAACTGTGATGTTGGAGAAGCGTGCTGAATATCCACGGACTACCAAAAGAACAAATAAGTACGTCTTGGAGAAAGGGAAGCTGGATGAAGTGCTCCTTGGAGGCAAAGATGATGAAGCTTTGTCTCACATGTATGGGGCATTTTGCTAAAGAGCTTATTTCTTGGAGACAGGCTTGGAAAGCTGGAGGATGATGAAGGAGAGGAAGACCTTCCACCGGGTGGATCGATATGGTGACTGCAGCAATGGTCTTGAATGTGTCAGAGTTCATGAGGATAGCACAGGATAGGATAGGGTTCAGATCTGTTTTCACAGGTCACTATGAGTCATACTCAACAAAACAGCAACTGACAACAATAACAGTTCTCTTCAGATACTCAAATAGGTCCCCCACACTCACATATTAATAATTATTGTCACATAGTTGTATAAACATAATTTTGTGTTATTTTATAATTTGTGTATGTGAGTTCATTACTTGTATAGGAATTGAAGTCCAAATACCTGAATACAGTCAATAAACCAATGTGGCATCTGGATTGGAGAAAGACTCATCAACAACCTGCGTTATGCAAATGACACAACCTGCTTGCTGAAACTGAGGAGGACCTAGAGTACTTGCCGCAGAAGTCAAGGACTGCATGAAGCCTTCAGTATGGATTGAAGCTCAAGATCAAGAAAACAAAAGATTCTCACCACTGGGCTGATTGGCATCATTATGATAGATGGTGAAGCTACTGAGATTGTTAACTGCTTCAGTTTGCTTGGTTCCACAATTAACACCTAGGTCCCAGCAGCCAGGAAATTAGAAGACAAATTGCATTGGGAAAGTCTGCTGTCAGAGACCTCTCCAAAGCACTAAAGAGCAACAAGCTCAATCTGGAGAGTAAGGTGCACCTGATCCAGGCCATGGTCTTCACAACTACTTGCTATGAAGCAGAAAGCTTGACAATAACTAGAGATGATAGAAGAAGAAAGGATGCCTTTGGGCTGTGGTGCTGGAGAAGAGTATTGACTATACCATGACTGCGAGGAGAACAAACAAGTTCATCCTAGAGAGTGTGAGACCACACTACTCCTTGGAGGCTAGGATTCTGAAGCTTCATCTGACATACTTTAGACATGTTGCTTGGAGGGACCAGACCTTGGAGTGGGACATGATGGGAGAGTGGAGGGACAGTGCAAGAGAGAAAGACCCTCGATGAGATGGATTGTCTTAGTGACTGGGGTAATGGAGGTAGGTGTGTCAGAGACAATAAGATTGGCACAGGATAGAGTAGGACTTAGGGCTATTGTTCATAAGATTGCTATGAGTCACAGGCAACTCAATGACACATAACAACAACAACTACATATATATATAAATCAATGATATAAATATAAACCAATATATAATTAGATACATACTATCTAGAAACCTATTATGTAAAATTATATATGTAAATCAATTATATAATTGACAAAAAATGGGTTTTTTTAAGTTGCAGTGTTATTGTAATTTAATTTTTAGATTTTTAATTTGTTTTTCATCTTGAAATGATGGTAGAGCACAAAGTTAATTAAAAATGTGATTAACAAGGATGTTGTTGTTGCCTGTGACTCATAGCAACCCTATGTACAACAGCCCTAAACCCTGAACAAAGGCCACATGAGAATGGCTATATCTGATCTTTATCAGCTTCACAAAGGGAAACTGTTCCCATCAACAAAATCAATATCACAAAACAAAATCCATGAGGTCATACATGTCCCCCATACCCTTTTCCACTTATCTCAACATCAATCTTACTGCTTTTCTGAGTCCAAAATTCAATGTGATAGCTTACAGACTACACACAACCATATTGCAGAAGTCAAAAAGGCTACAATTCAGATTAATAACTGAATACAGTCAAGACAAATCCCAAAATGTGCACAGGCACCTCAGGCTAGAGCCTTGAGCCTTCAGGCCAGTGGTTCCCAAGTTCTCAGTCTTGCCAGTGTTGGCTCTCTCGTCCCCAGCTGTCCAACAAAGTTCTCAGCCCTGTTAATACTGATTATCCTCACACCCCCCAAGGTCTCATCTCACATCAGGTCTCCAGTTCAGTCATAGGTGTTGCTGCAGTAGGTGTAGCTGAAGTGGGAAGCATGTCCCATATTGTCTTTCTTTCTCCTCAGTGGTGCCAAAGGATCTGTCTCTACTGCTAGAGCTGTTCAATTTTATTGGTGAGACTAGTCAATCCCCTTGTAGATTGTTGAGACTGGCCAATTCCTTTGTGGAATAGAAGATAGCTAATCACCTTGTATATAGGCTCGACATGACCCAGTTGAATATTTCTACCCATCCACATGGTCAGGTCAGATTCAGATGGCTAGGGAATCCATATTAAAAGATAAACTTTATACTTCTATTAATAGATTTTGTTTGTTTGGTTTCTAGTTTCAAATAAAATAGCAAAACCAAAACCAAAATCAAATCATGGAGACAGCCCTTCCATTAAGCTTTTGTTTTTCAGAGACACTTTTATATATGACTTGAAGTAAGTACATATTCAGCTCAATTTCTCAAAATTTCCAATAGGGAATTAACATTTGTCACTATTAAAAGGGAATATTAAGTGTCAATACTAAGAGTACAGTAATATAGAATAAAACATATTGAGAGTTCCACAAAATATAGCCAGTAGAACGGAAAGGAAATTTAAACCTAAGGTGAAAAGAGAGAAATTGCTTTGTTGAAGAGCAGTTAGCCTAAGGCATGGTCTGATCTCATATTGAGGACTTTTGAGTTCCAATCTGGTCTCCTATCCCCCAACACAACACTTAGTGAAGCGTACACTAAAGTTTTTATACTAGTTAATTATTGCAATGCAATTAGATCATCTCAAAATGTATTGGTGTAAAGAACCATTTATTGACACGTTTACACAGTGGCTAAGTAGCTAAGCTGTTTTGAGTTAGTTTGACTGTCTTCACTGGGCTCATTGCTGTGTCCCTGGACACCTTCAGATTGGCTTTGTGAGTTAGTTAATTTGCACCGGACTCTCGAATATCTGACTGGTGTATTATGTGCTGTTCTGCTAACTGAAATGAGCAGCAACTGGAATCCATCAGCTTCTCCATGGGAGATTTACAGCTGTGAAAACCCGCTTGAGGGTTACAATGAGTCAGAGCATATTCGGCAGCAGCGGATGTGGGGATTTAGAGTCAACTCTTTTCAACCTGTATGCAGAACAGATTATCCGGGAGGCTGGGCTCTATGAGGAGAAATGTGG
>NW_006399888.1:7046969-7052007 GCF_000299155.1 Elephantulus edwardii | reverse complement strand
GACTCGACGGCACATACCAACAACAACCACAACCACAACAACAAAAACAACTATGAGATTTCTCTTCCTCCTGCAGGAGGTATGGGCTTGTTCTCAGGTCGTGAGAGGATTCCAGTAAATGGAGGCCTAGTCTGGAAACTAGAATGATGCATTTGCCTCAATCTGTTTGCTTAAAGATTATCACTAGGCCAGCTCAATTTCCAGTGTGGGGCAGATATTACTACTTCTTGGTGGGAGGGTCTATGAAATCATATTGCAGAAGTATAGGATGACTGAGAGGGATAAGGGTCATCTTCATAATCAGTGTATCACTGCTATAGTTCAAACTTTCCCAATTGTCATCATTGTGCGTAGCCCAATCCTATGTACTTGGGATACAATATAAACAAAAATCAATCTTTTACTTATTTTTACTGAAAAAAGGCAGACAACCAAAATTAGTGACTCCTGGTGAGGTTGCTGTCCTGAAAGACATTGGATTGTAATTTTGACATTACCCCTTCTGTTAAAAAAAAAAAAAAGTCACGTAAGAAATGCAAGAGTAATTTAGGATGCATAAATTAAAATTGGCTTTGGTTAGAATAATTGACTTCTCAGAGGTGCAGCCAACAGGGAATGGTAAGGCTAGATGAGATTTTGCACATATTAGAGTGAAATTGGAGCTCTAAGTGCTAAATTTAACTTACAGCGATATCATACATATATTTGACAATGTGAAGGTCTTGTATTATAACAAGACGTTTTGCTGTCTATATCTGTTATTTTCTGATCTGATTGTATCTCAACTTGAATATGTATGCAAAGCTATAAGATGTTTCCAAACAAAAAATTAATTACTTCATTTTTAGACTTTGGCTAATTCCACAAGATACTGACAGCAAAATTTGCATTTTATCTAGGTGCAATACCTGGTCTAGGCAGCATCAAAGATAAATTTTTCAAAATATACTCAATAGACATTGAACACTCTTTTGGAAAGAACATTATCTAGATTATCTAGAAACACAACTCTTTTCTTAGAGAGAACGAAAATATAACAGGATAAGAAGGAATAATGAGGTCAAAACGTAAAGGAAAGCAGAAATATAGAGACATAGCAGAAAGCAGAAGTACATTTTGCTTAGATGTGCCCGTCCAGGGAAACGTAAATTTAAATTTTGATCAATGAGACAGATGAAATATGTTATTTCAAAGTAGTCAGTCTATCAGAAGGTCCTTCATCAATTAATGCCTTAAGATAACTGACTATTAAATGTAATTTAAGTCTGCATTTATTATAAAGTAGCATCAACATAGAGAGAGATCACTTGGCCTAGTGGACAGAAAGTGATGCTATCAAACCAAAGGCGGGTGACTTCTAATCCGAAGCCCTCAGGCCTGTTTTTCATTGTTTTTGTTCAAACATTCTTCTAGGTCGTATAGCCCTGGTGTGTCCACTTGCTGTACAGAAGTAATTTGTGGTTGCTGAACACTGCGACACTGATGCGTCAAATGCGTTCATGGTGACCAGTGTTTGGTGGAGCTCCCCGATTAAAACAAGCTTGGAAACAGGAGAGGCATCTGCTTCCAAAATAGCTCGCCTCTGGAAACCCTATGAACCTGCAGAAAGGATGAAAGTCACACAAGTGTTCAGGACTTTCATTCATTGAGTTGCTATGAGTCACCTACGACTCATGGCACTTAACAACAACAACAACAACATATGAAGAAAGTTTTGTTGATTCTGAAATATGAGGAAAACAATCACAAAAAGGTTATATTTACAAACTGACCTCACAAGAAATCTTTATCTTTAAAGCAGATTCTTGTTTACCTTCGAATACAAAAATTCACAGCCAGTTAGTTCCTACTCATAGAATCCTTCCATTGGGTTTCTAAGGCTATAAATCCTTTTTTAAAAATGTTTTTTATTTCCATTCATTCATTGTTGCACTTTTCTCACTTTCCACCCCTCCTCCCTCCAGTTCACTCTTTTTGAAAAATAAAAGAAAAATTCTTTCACTCTTTTGCAATCCCTCCCCCCAGGTCCACTCCACTATGCAACCTTCGTTCTGGACTCCTGTCATGACAATAATACCTAATCACATATCCCTTTTAAACAGTTCTCTCCTTCATCTGTTTCAAAGCAGTATACATTATATATCCCGTCTTTCTCAGTGCCCCACCCCAACCCCGAGGTCAGTCCTGTTTTACAGCAGTTGCACTATGCAGTATTTGTCTTTTTGTGACTGAGATATTTCACTCACGGCTGTAAATCTTAAATGAAGGAGATGCTAATTTTTCTCCCAGCCAGCCATTGATAGATTTAGCCACTGGAGATTCTCAACTTCAGGAGTTAAAAATAAATAAGAAAAAGAAAATTAAATCTCCTAGAGATGATATGACAGTGTTTGATTATCCACGTAGATATAAACACCAATTCTTTCTGTGAAAGAATATCTTCAAAGCCCTTGGTTCTTAGATAATGCCCCTAAATTAATTTTCAAGAAAAATTAACACCTTTTAATAAAAAGTTACTGAAGCACACCCTCCCAAGCATGACGTCCTTCTACAAGGACTGGTTCCTCCTTGTAACCTGTCCAGAGTATGTCAGATGAAGCTTCAGAATCTTTGCCTCCAAGGAGTAACCTGGTATAACCCTCTTCAGGATGAACCTATTAGTTTTCTTAGCAGTCCATGGAATATATTCAATACTCTTCTCTAACACCACAGCTCAAAGGTATCAATTCTCCTTCTATCATGGCTAGTCATTCCCAGTTCTCTGATACATAGCAAGTGATTGCAGAGACCATGGCCTGTATCAGGTGCCCCTTAGTCTCTAGAGCGACACCATTGCTCTTCAGTACTTTGGAGAGGTCCCTAACAGCCGACTTTCCCATTGCAATACGTCTTTTAATTTCCCAGCTGCTGGTGCCAAGAATGTTGACTGTGGAGCCAAGTAAACAAAACCTGTTAACAATCTCAATCTCTTCGCCATCCATCCTGATGCTGCCAATTGGTCCAGTGGTGAGAATCTTTGTCTTCTTGACATTGAGCCTCAATCCATATTGTAGGCTGCATTTCTTGTCGTTCTGAAGAAAGTGCTTTAGGTCCTCCTCGGTTTCAGCGAGCATGGTTGTGTCATCTTCATAATGCAGATTATTGATGAATCTTTCACCATTCCTGATGCCACATATCTCCTCATACAGCCCACCCTCCCAGATAATCTGTTCTGCATATTGGTTGAAAAGGTATGGAGATAGGACATATCCCTGGCGTACTACCCTTCCCAATTATGAACCATGCAGTGTTTTGGTTTTTTTTCTTCTCTCTATCCTGATGACTACCTCCTGGTCCAAGTATAGGTTTCACATTAGCATGATCAAGTATTCTGGGATTCCCATTCTTCTCAGAGTCAGCCACAGTTTGTTGTGATTCACACAGTCAAATGCCTTTGCATGATCAATGAAACAAAAATAGACATTCCTCTGGTACTCCCTGATTTCAGCCAAGATTCATCAACATTTACTACAATATCCCTAGTACCATGACCCCTTCTAAACTCAGCCTGCACTTTTGGCAGTTCTCTGTTGATGTGCTGTTCCAGTCATTTTAGGATGATCTTCAGCAGAATCTTGCTTGCATGTGATATCAATGATATTGTTTGATAATTTCTACACTCTGTTGGATCAACTTTCTTTGGAATGGGAACAAATATAAATCTCTCCCAGTTGTTGGCCAAGTGATTGTCCTCCACATTTCTTGACACAACTTAGTGAGCACATCTAGAGCATCATCTGTTAGTTGAAACACATTAATTGGTATACCATCTATTCCTGGGGCCTTATTTTTTGGCAATTACTCCAAAGCAGCTTGAACTTCTTCCATCATCATCACAGACTCTTGCTCATATGTTGTTTCATGAAATTCTTTTGTGTCTGCCAATTCCTTTCAGTACAGTGACTCTGTATACTCTTTCCATCTTCTTTTAATACTTCCTGGATCATTTAATTTTCTGCCCAAGGCATCCTTAAGCAAGTTAAGGTTTGAATTTTTTCTTCAGTTCCTTGAGCTTAAGAAATGCTGAGTGAGTTTGGCCCTTTTGCTTTTCTGACTCCAGCTCCTTGCACATTTCATTGTAGTATTTTACTTTGTTTTCCTGTGCTACCTTTTGAAATCTTCTGTTCAGCTTTTTTTTTGTTTTGTTTTGTTTTTTAAAGATGAAATTATTTATTTCACATCTTTACTTCCTAGGAAAAGTAAAAAGGTTTCCATCACTGGGCTGAATCAAGGTTGCTTTCTTTTACCTCTCCTTCACTAGGCCTCAGTATGTGTTCATTAAGTCAACTTCCACAGTCTAGTCCTCATTTAAGCAGAAAACATTTTAAAATATCAGTGTCCAAAGACATCTGAGGAAGAAAGTTAACAAAGCTGCTTTCTCTAGGGGAAATATCCCTCTTCTCATAAAAAACAATTTAAAAAAATTCTTTTTGTACTAAGAATATAATGGTTTTTTCTTTGCATACTAACCTCAAGGTATTTTGTCTTCATGCTTTTAATCACATCAAAAGTTTAACTGCAAAACTGGATCTTTGTTTATTAAGAAAATTGTGAGAGCTGATCCAGGATTTAGATACACAAATCAATGCAACTTTTAACCATCTCTGTCAGTTCAAGTTGGATCGCATGTTTGGAATTTACTGCTGCTTTGTGAACTCTGCTTTTCATGATGGTGGCTGAGAATGGAAGACATTTAAACAAGCCTTGAAGTCATCCATTCTTGCTATTTATTGTCTTCTTTTTGGAACAAAAGGTAAAGAGTTCAGAAATAATAACATCAAAGTGTGTGTTTCCAATTAAGATCAGACCCCCGTTTTTAAAATAATTTCTTTACAATTAAGGAAGCGGCAGAAGACCCATGACAACTGATTCTTTCTTTGGAGAAGTTGGCAGAATGACTGGATTTAGGGACTTCACCATGTTGAATTTAAGAGGTGGAATTAAAAAGAAAAGCAGCCTTTTCCATTCAAAATCCTGGAGGTAAACTGTAGAGAAGTAA
>NW_006399888.1:7041671-7046644 GCF_000299155.1 Elephantulus edwardii | reverse complement strand
AATAATTAAGCAATTATTCCCCATTTTCTTACCGATCAGCCTCTGCCTATCAATAATATGATTTTTGTTTCTATGAATTCACCTCTTCTAGATATTTCATAAAAATATCTGAAATAGTCGTGTGTGTGTGTGTGTGTGTGTGTGTGTGTGTGTGTGTGTGTGTTCTCTCATTTTCCATACTGTTAGGTTCACTCACGCTGCATTAAGAGTATTCATATACAAGTATTCGAGTTTATGTTTTCAGTTTTTAGGAGTGCAATTGCTGATTCTTATGGGACTCTTAAATTAAACTTTCTGTTAAATCATCGAACTATTTTCCTAGTATTAATTTTTTTTTATACAATTCATTTTGGCTTAATTTTCGAGCATTTATCTTGCGCAAAACTTTCAACTAATGCTTTTTTCCATTGTGGGTATCCCCCAGTAGATTTATCTGGTGCCTTCAGGAGGTTTCTATGGTGTCAGAATATGCCAGAGGCTGGATCTCCCCCATCCTCCTCCTCCTCTTTCTCTGCAGGCCTCCTTTGGGACATTCATCGTCCTGCCTTATTTCTCTCTTACCAGCTCATTTACATTCCATGTTCTTCTTCTTCCATCTGTTTCATCCTTGGGAGTTTGGGATTTTACTGTGGTTCCCATTTCCCTCTAGTACACAGGAATTTCTTGATGTTAAGGGGAATTTGCTAAGAATGACTGTGCTCCATTAAGGGCCTTGTTGTTGTGTTGTTTTTTTTTTTTGGTTTGTTTTAAATTTTTAAAAATTTAATACTTTAAGGTGTAAACTCTTTTCTCAAGAACGTTCTGACATTTATAATCTCTATATAGTTGGAATCAACTCTACAGTACCTAACAGCTCTTTATTTCTCTGGTTAAAACAAAGGATTTTTTAAAATTTCATATTGGTTTACATAAAAGAATTTTATAGTTATTTTTAATTGAGATTCTAATTAAAGTTCATTGTTGCATGCATCATTTTTTTTATACATTGTGTTTCACACTTTCCTTCATTCTCATTGTGTTTCAAACAATCAATCCCATATGTTGTGCTTTATAAAATCGATCACCATTGAACTATAAGTCTCACTACTACCCCGTGTTTTTTTTTTCAATTCCTTACTGGATCTGTGCCATTTCCTTCACCTCCTCTCTCCACTCACCAAATTGTGTGATCCCAGGATTTTCTCCTGCTGGTCCTCATCCCTTTGCTCCCACTCCATGTCCCCTTGGAACTTGATATAATTTTTACTAGTCATCCTACTAGTGCAAAGACTATTTTGTCTAATGATTTATCTTGCTTTGTCCAAGATCACAATTCACATCCATAAATTCTTATTCAATCCTCCTTTTTTGGTGTTCAGCTTCCTTTTGTTGTTTGGTCCCACTGATTTGGAAATAGCAAAATACTGAATAAAGCAGGAAGTATCAAAAGAGTTTGGGAAGAATAGCAGAGACATTATATCAAAATGCATTGGTTGACGTCAAACGATTTCAGGAAGTTGCATGTGATCTAGAACCAATAGTTATCAAGAGTCAGTCAAGTTCAGATAGCACTAAAAATTTTGACCTTCATATTTGTTATTATTATTTTTTTAAAGTGAACCAAAAGAGTGTGAAAATATAGAACAATATAATTAATGTCACAAGCAAGTAAAATCTTGGTGACAATGATTTAAATACTGCTCAAACAGTGTATTGGTGTGAACTGACAGAAATTGAAGCTGGATTTAGAAGAGACTGTGGAATGAGGGATATCATTGCTGATGTCAGATGAATTTTGGCTTAAGGCAGAAACTGAGCAGGTATAGAGAAGGAAACAACCCTGACACATACTTTTCTTGATTTTAATGCATGCTGTATTGCCTTGCTCTGTTCAGAGAACAGCTTCTTTGGACAACAATATATTTAGGTATAGATTTCCAATGAACACAATTAAGAGTTCTGGGATTTCCATTTTTCTAAATATTAGCCATAATTTGTTATGATTCACATAGTTAATTGCCTTTGTATAGTCAATAAAACATAAAGAGATGTCTTTTTGGTGCTCCCTACTTTTAGCCAAGATCCATCTAACATTACCAATGACGTCCCAGGTACCACAGCTTCTTCTAACAAATAAAGAAAAATGGTAATTGGAAAATATGGCTTTTGTGACAGAAAAGAGACTAAATATTTCATGATAGAATTTTGTATAATCAATTCTTTGATTTTTAAAAAAATACATAATTGGTGATTTTTATAAAAGGTGTTTTGTTTTTTTAATCAAGCAAACTGTACTACCATTCTTCCTTATTCATTCCCGACTTGGTATTCCTGCCACCAATTTTTATTATTAAGTCTTGATTGCATGTTCAATCAATTTCTTATTACAGAAGTCGGCTGTTATGTTGTTGTTAGGTGCTGTCGAGTCAAGTATGACTCCTAGTGACCCTTTGAATAAAATGACCTTAATTCTGTCCTCTCCTGTACCATTCTCACCAGTTTGGCACATTCTAACTCATTGTTGCAATCAGTGTGTCGATTCATGTTGTTGGTAGGCTTCCTATCTTTCTCTCATCTTCAATTTTCCAAGGATAATGTTCTTTCCCCAAGAATAGCTTCTCCTGACAACATGTCCAAAGTATGGGAGATGAAGCTTTATCATCTTTGCCTCCAAGGAGCGGTCTTGCTATACTTTCTCCAAGACATATCTATTCTTTTGGCAGTCCATGGGATATTCAGTACTCTTCTCCAACACCCCTGCTTAAAGACATCTATTCCTCTTTTGTCATCCTTGTTCATTGTCCAATTCTAAGATGTATATTATGTGATTGAAAAGACAACAGCCTGAATCAGGTGCACTTTAATCCTCAAACGGACATCATTGTTCCTCAATAATTAGGTGAGGTCCCTGACTACAGTCTTTCCCAGTGATATACATCTTCTGATCTCCTGACTGCTGGTACAAAAATTTATTAATTGTGCATCCAAGTAAGGTGAAATTGGTGATATTTTCAATATTTCTCCCATGTATCATGATATTGCCTGTTGGTCCAGTGGTGATTCTTTTTGGTTTCTTGTCTTTAAGATGCAATCCATATTTAAAGTTGTAATGTTTGATCTTCTGCAGCAAGTGCTTCAAGTCCTCCTCACTTTCAGCAAGTAAGTTTGTGCCATCTGCATAACAAAGTTTATTCATGAGTCTTTCTACAATCCTGATGCCACATTCTTCTTCATAGAGTCCAGCTTCTTGAATAATTTGTTCAGAATACAGATTGAATAGGTGTAGAGAAAGGATAGAATCCTGACACACTATTCTTAATCTTAAACCATGTAGAACATATTCCCTTGCTCTGATCGCACAATATGCTTTTAGTCTAGGTACTGGTTTTACAAAGCTTAATTCAGTGCTCTGAGATTCCCATTTTTCTCAATGTTAGCCATAATTTGTTATGATCCACACAGTCAAATGCCTTTGCATAGTCAATAAAGCACAAATAGAAATTCTTCTTCTTCTTCTTCTTCTTTTTTTTTTTTTTCCAGACAAGATTCATCTGACATCAGCAATGATATCCCATCCCTGGTGCCAAGGCCTCTTCTAAATTCAGCGTGAACATTTGGCTGTTCTCTATCTATGTGCTGTTCTAGCTGTTTTGAGATAATCTTCCATAAGATCCCACATGAAAGAGTAGTTGTTGTTATTATATGCTGTCAATTCGCTTGCAACTCATAATGACTTTATGTACAACAGCTCTGAACCCTGCTCTATCTTGAGCCAACCTCATTGTATCTGACACATCTACCCCAGCCACTGAGTAAATCCATTTCATCCAGGGTCTTCTCTTACACTGTCCCTACATCCTCCCAAGCATGATGTCTCTCTTCAAGGACTGGTCCCTCCTTGCAACATGCCCAATATATGTCAGATGGAACTTCAGAATCATCCACAGGGAATTTCCAGAAATTCAAGCTGTATAGAGAAGATGTAATATCATTGTTGATGTCAGATGGATGTTTGCAAAGGCAAGGAATACCAGGAAGATGTTTATTTCTGTTTTATTGATTGCAAAAAGACATTTGTGTAAGTTATATTAAAAAAAAGTCTGTGTAATATTGAAAATTATGGGAATTCTTTGTAGTCATTTGGATAGTATTTCAGGATCAATCTTCAAATGTTCTTTTTTTACTACGAATTCAACACTATTCCTCTTTAGTTTGTCATTCCTGGCATGTAGATCATAGGACTAACTGGTTAAAAATGGCGGTGCCTTCCATTTTAGCTCACTAATGCTCACTAATGGGTTGCTGCGATGCTGAACCTTGTACCATTGGGGTATCAACTACCAGAACAGCTTCCCAATGTGGACAGTGTTTGGTGGAGCTCTCAGATGTAAAACAGATTTGGAAGCCAGAGTGGCATCCACTTCCTAAACCACATGCATCTGTAAACTCTATGAACTTGGAGAAATGATAACAGTTATGGAAAGGCATTAGGTCTTCTGTTCATAGAGCTGCTGTGAGTTGCATTCGACTCGATGACAATCAACAACAATTCCTAGCATGTCGGTCTTTGTGAGTCCATCTTCTTCACAAGAGATTCACGTGTGTGTAATGTGCTAACTCCTAATGGACGCTTGCAGTGGTTTCTCCTTATTGGGAGTCTTGCCACATTAGCAAATGATGGGATTGGTTGAAAGCTTTACTCCATCTGAATCATGGCAGACTTCTCTTTGAGGACGTAACTCTTCCTGTCACATTCTGATTGGCTCCCAACCAGAGAACTTCATCTTCTGACACTGTATCTGCAACAGGCAAGAAAATTATTAAAATCAAAACAAAACAACCCTAGTAGTTTTTTAATAGTATTTTAAAAATAAGCAATGACTTTTTGGTCTAGGGGGATAGTTTTAAGGAAGGCCTTCCTTATTAAGCTGTTATCATTTGCCGCCACCCTGCAATCTATAGCTGAAGGTCACTTCTTTCTATTAACATAATAA
>NW_006399888.1:7036588-7040642 GCF_000299155.1 Elephantulus edwardii | reverse complement strand
GCACATAACAATAACAACAAATGTAACTAGGTTGCATCTAGATTGGCTCTTAACCAAAGCTTTTATTTTCCAGTCTCCTTTCCCTTTTTACATGAGGTGCTGAACTTTCCCTCCAAACAATTCAGATCAGGAAAGCCGGCAATCAGTAAAGGCAAACCATTCAAGACCCAAGAATACACCCTAAATGAGTATCATGTGAACCTCCAGGTGCTCCCTCTTGACAACTTTTAGCTCCTAATTGCTGAAAGTGGTATGTCACATTGGGAAACTCTACTTTCAAGGACCTCTCCAAAGTAAGGATGTCTGCTTAAAGACTAAAGTGTACCTGATCCAAGTCATGGTCTTTTCAATTGCTTCCTTGCATCTGAAAGTTGGACAGTGAACAAAGATGCCAGAGGAAATTATGTCTTTGAGTTGTGGTGTTGGACAAGGGGACTGAATAACTCGTTGACTGCCAAAAGAAGGAATAAGTTTATCTTTGAGGAAGTGCAACCAGGGTGCTTTTTTAGAAGCAAGGATGGTTCAACTTCGTCTTGTATGTTTACTTTGGGCATGTTGTCAGAAGGGGGCAGTCCTTGAGAAAGGACGTCATGCTGGGAAAGGTTGAGAGTTAGATAAAGAGAGGCACACCCTCAACAAGATGGATTGACACAGTGAGCCTAATAACAGGCTAGTCCATATCAGCAAGTTTTGGGGATGGCATGAGAGAGGAGAAGGTTCAGATCTGTTGTTTATAGGGTTGCTACAGGGAACAACAACGAGGGGTTTCAGGTGCAGTCAATGACTCCTACCTGAGCTTCTAGAGAGCAGACATCTTTAAAGGGCATGTTCAGTGATAAGCAGGAGCCTCACCTGGGGTTGCTCATCTTGAAAGCGACATCCGTGAGTTGCCGAATCAGGCCTCTTTGTTCATCTTGATCATCTGGGCATGCTCCTCATAAGACCCCCTCCCTCACCATCCCCTTCTCACGTGATTGATTTTAATACTTCTCTTTATCTGGGCTGATCTTGTCATTTACTCTGTGAAGAGGACATGGCTGAAATAATGCTGTGTTAGTTTAAGTTTAGATTTTAAGAGGACTTCGAAGCTCTTCCTTGTTCTCAGGACCTTGTCTCTGAATGTGAAATAGCTGACAGCACAAATAGTTAAATACTAACTGAAATGTTGGTGGTTTGAAACCCCTGTTCTAGTAGTGAAAGGTATTCCAGATTCAAACTTGTCCTATGTGGTTGTTGTTAAATGCCATCAAATCCATCATGACTCATAGCGACCCTGTCTATGAACAATACATATGGACTCTGTCCCATCCTGCAGTCTCCTTAACATCTCCATCACCTCTGAGCCCTTTGCCACAGACACCATATCAGTCTGTCTTGTTGAAGTTCTTTCTCTCTTGCATTCTACCTTTCCAAACATTCTGTCCCTTTCTGAGGAATAATCTCTCTTAAAAACACATCCAAAGTATGTGAGATGAAGCTTCGCCTTCCTTTTCTCCAACAAGGGCCCTGCTCTGGCTCCACTCCCTCCAAGATATCACTGATTTCAGCCCTCTACAGAGACAGTCTTATTAAGATGAAGACAGACAGACAAATCATTACAAAATGAAAGAAACCATCAGCATAGTGCCAAAGGTATTCTTCTGAAACACATCCAAGGCTTTGATAGATAAGAGATGAAGACAAAGATCATCATCGCCAAGTCATAGTTGGTGGCAGTCACAATCCATCACTGTTGCAGGCAGGACCACAGAAGTGGATAAAGGCCATGCTGGGATACAGACAAAAGATTAAAAAGTTCACAACAGATTGATTCTGGGCTTCCTGCCACTGGGCTATGCAGTGGTCAGAGATAAAACTCATGGAAATCATTAAGGACACACTCAGGCACGTTCCCTTGTTTTTTTGGCAAGTCTTGAGGACATCATTTTGGAAAGGTGGAGAGAAGAAGACCCTCGGCGAGATGAATTGACACAGTGACTGCAGCAATGGGGTCAAGCGTGTTCAGAATGGTATAGTTGGCTCAGGATAGGGCATGTTTCAGAGCTGTTGTTGTTCTTAGGATTGCTATGAGTCATAGTCCACTCAATGGCACCTAACAAAGATAACAACGTTCACTTGGCAGTTGTAATCCACTTTCAGCTGTATGCTTCCTGAGGCAAAGCCACACGGCTGGTTTACTGCTGAGCAAAAACTCAAATTGTTTCTGAACAACTGTCAAGAATCAAAGTGGAGCTGTTGTGGTTGTTATGTGCCATTGAGTTGCTTGTGACTCATAGGGACCCTGTACACCACAGCTCTGAACCCTGCCCTGTTTGGAGGCAATCTTACTGTTTCTGACACATCTGTCCCCACTACCTTAGTTACTAGGTCAAGCTATCTCCTCGATGGTCTTCCTTTCTTGTGCTGTCCCCTTCATCCTTCCAAGGATGATGTCCTTCTGCAAGGACTGGTACCTCCAAGAAACATGCCCAAAGTATGTGAGACAGAGCTTCAAAATCCTTGCCTCCAAGAAGTAATTTCATTTCACCCTTTCCAGGACAAACCTGTTTGTTTTCTTGATGATCCATGACATGTTCGATATTCTTCTCTATCGCTACAACTCAAAGGCATCAATTCTTCTTTCTTCTGTCATCCTTAGTCATTGCCCAGCTCTTTAAAGCATAACAACTAATTACATATAACATGGCCCAGTCAATCCCTAGACTGACATCATTGTTCTGGAGAGGTCCCTGGCAGCAGATTTTCCTAATGCAATTTGTCTTTTGATTTCCTAACTGCTGGTGCCAAAAATGTTGATTGTGACCCTGAGCAAGCTGAAATTATTAAAAATCTCAATCTTTTCTCCATCTATTATGGTTCTGCCAATTGGCGCAGAGGTTAGAAACTTTGTCTTCTTAATGTTGAGTTTCATACATTGAAGACTGACTGCATTCTTTGACAGGTCCTCCTCAGTTTCAGCAAGCAAGGTTGTGCCATCTGCATAAGTTGTCGATGAGTCTTCCTCCAGTTCTGTCAACACTCCTCCTCACGAAGTCCAGCCTCTCGAATGACCTGTTCTGTATATAGATTGAAAAAAAAATATGGAAACAGGATGCATCCTTGTCACACTCCTTTCCTGGTTTTGAACCACACAGTGTTTTCTTGCCGTGTTCTGATGAATGATTCCTGGTCCATGTATAGGTTTCACATGAGCAACATGAGGTGTTCTGCAATTCCCTTTCTTCTCAAGGTTAACCACAATGTATTGTGATCTGCACAATCAAATGCCTTTGCAGAGTCAATGAAATACAGGTAAGACATTCATCTGGTACTCTCTGCTTTCAGCCAAGATCCATCTCACATTGTCTTTGATACTCTTACTGTCACGACCTCTTCTAAATGCAGCTAGTATTTCTGGTAGTCCTCTATCAATGTACTAGGCCAATCATTTTTGGATGATCTTCAGCAAGAATTTGCTTGTGTGATATTAGTGATCTTGTTCGATAATTTCTGGTAAATTAAATTAGGACTCTGCTACAGAACTCAGCCTTTTACAGCTTAAGTGCTTCAGATTTCAAGATAAGGTCATCCGTCTCAGAATGGTCAGTCTTGAAAATACTATGGCACAGTTCAACTTTCTGTACACAGGGTTGCCAAGATCCAGAATCAAGTTGCTGGCAACTAGTAACACAACAAAGCCTGACGTGAAACTGAAGCAAGGTTTCATAGTTACAGTCTCCCCTCTACAGAGACAGCCCTTCTAAGCCCCTCCAACCCCGACTCCAAACACATGAGAGAGCCCAGCCAAACTGTCCACTAGAGCTGACTACAGATGCATGGATGAGTCCCATTAAGACCAGCCAAATCTATAGTCTCCCAGCCAATAATATATTGCTGTTGCTTTAAAGTAATGCACGTGGGTGTTTTTTATACTGCAGCACTAGCTAATCTGATACAGAATATAGAAATTTAAGATGGAGGCAATTAACAGAAGCTCAGGCAGATTTTTAAGAACTTCTTAGAGGAAGTGGTATCATACTACAATCTGAAAGAAGCATGGATTGAGAAGGGGCGG
>NW_006399888.1:7024342-7036488 GCF_000299155.1 Elephantulus edwardii | reverse complement strand
TAAAAACAGAACAAGGTGCTTCTTTGAGTTGAATCCAACTCGTAATGACACTCCATTGGTTTCCAAGGCTGTGAATTTGAATAGGAGATTACCCATCTTTCTCTGAAAGTGGGTGGTGGATTAGAACCAACTACCTTTCCGATAACAGCCTGTTATCTATACCATCACGTCTCCTAAAATGGAAGGCTCTCATTTGTTAGGATGGTGTCTGCACTGAAGTACTGGCAGAAGTGAATGAATCTATGTTATCAAGGGGATTCTGAATTGACTCAACCCTGTACTTAGGAGGGTGGAGGGACAGTGCAGGAGGGGAAGACCCTCTATAAAGTGGATTCATTCAGTGACTGGGGTAATCAGGGTGGGTGTGTTGGAGACAGTGAGATTAGCACAGGACAGAGCAGGGTTTAGGGCTGTTATACACAGGGTCGCTATGAGTCACAAGTGACTCGACAGCACATTAACAACAAAAGCAACAGTACTTCACTGGACGGGGGTCAAGGATGATGTCAATATTTTGTCTTGGGACACTGGCTTGCTACTGATTTCATTCAATGGCAGAGAAAACAAAAGAGGTGAAGGTTTAAGTGAAACTGAACTTCTAATTTGGTGCGCACTGTTGTGTGGTAGACTGTCTTTCCCTAAGACGGACATGCCTTTATGTTTACTCTAGTTCTCTTGACCTTCCGGAAACTTGACCAATACTACTTCCGAGGGTGATGGGTTCTATCTTTGGCCCTTCCTCTTCAGTGTGGAAGAGGATTTGTGGCAGAACCAACCTATGGCATATGTAATTTCTAAGGATGAGATCTAAAATTTTGACCCAGCTTTTTCTCATCTCTCTTTTTTTTTTTTAAGAAATCTGGCTACTGTATTTGAGAAAGTTCAGGCCATGTGGAAGGTGATGGTGTGGCTGTTCCACCAAGAGGTCCAGATAATTTCTCGGTGACAGCCTGTAATCAACTCCCAGACAGAAGAGTAAATTAGTCCCCAGGTGATTTCAGCCTCCAGTTTCTAACTATCCACCTGAGGCTTCGGACCCAGTGAAATAGAGTCCCATCTTCCCAGGGCCTTGCCTAAATTCTAGCCAAGCAGAAATTATGAGAGTTAATGAAGTCTTCTTATTGTCTTGAGACAATAGATTTTAATTTATCACTTTGTTGTTGTTGTGTACCATCAGTCAGAACTGACCGATTGCTGGCCCTCCAGTGAGTTTTCAGAGGCAGTTAATCTCACAGGAGGAGATTGCCCATCCTTCTCACATGGAGAAACTGGTGGATTTGAACTGCTTGCCTTTGGGATTGCAGTGAAGTTTCCTACCACTAAGCTAACACATTGCCTTTGACATACTAATGGGACATTCTCACAGAAATAATATTTTCTTTTCCCTGTCAGTGTTGCAGATTTTTAAAGCATTTTTTTAATGGAAACTTAACTTTAAATGCTCCTTCAGGTTTGCTATTTCCAGTGTTTGTCAACAAACCTTTGAAAATTAGACTGTATTGCTTTCTTTAGCTTCGTTCAAGCAATAAGGGCAGGGAAGGAGAAAAAATGGGAGGGTCTCCTATTGGGGAGTGACCCCAAGTGCAAAGCCGCCTATAGGGGTGGAATGACACAGTAGCAACAAGGCTGCCCTCAGGTTCAGCGGCCTAATTACCCCACAGACCCAGCAGGGCACTGTGAATGTGACCATCAGCCTCTAAAGGGCGGTATGAGGCCTTCTCTCACTCCATCTCCATTCCAAAATGGAATGCCTCTCATCCCGAGACATGACAACTGGTTGTGTTAAGAAATTTTTATTGTTTCCTTTGGATTTGTGATGAAAGCACATAAAATTACCAGTGGAAGAAACATCATGCCACAAAATTGCATAGAATTATTACAAAAATGTGAATTATGCATTTTAAATAATCTGAGATAGGAGAACCAAAATATGTACATTTTAAGAGCTTCCAATCTTCATCCTATTTTTTTTTCTTAAAAGGCAAAAAGTCACAATGTCCAATCCGTCACAAACAATATTGCTATAGTGTACAAGCGCAACATTAAATTCAAAGTAAAGCAAGCAATGGCCTGTTCTTTCAGCATTATTTAACAACTGCTTATCTATTGGAGGAGTATTACTTAATGGATAGGGATAGTGAAAATGTTAAAAACTAAAGAAAAAAAAAACACCACCCCACATGGCATGTCGTCAGAACTCTGGAAATTGGTTTATACAGCCCAAACCATGCTGTTCTCAGTAGTGTGAAGGAGGCCCAGTCTAACAATAGTACACAGCTCTACTCCCTATTACAGCAAACCCACGGTACAGAATTGCACACATTCAACAAAGAACAAGGCAGATACATAAAGGCACAAAACTCGCACATCATAGAGACCCCTTTTTCTTTATCTTAGTCTATTTCAAGTAATATAACTATTATTAAATGACGATATCACTGCAGTAGTTTCAATGATGGAAGATGGACAGTGTCACACACTACCCCCACAACTGCAAAAAGTGTCATTGTACAGATAGAAAAGTGTGATTACAGCAAATGGCCAAATACAAACATACTGTAAAATGCCTAGAGTCGCTAAGATCATGAAATCCAACTACTAAAGAGTTCTGTGTAAATCTAAGTTATTCACCTTTGTCTACCTCTGGACTACAATGTGTACAAGGTGCTATGATAATCACCATCGTGTTTGGTTATGAATGCTATTTTTAGATCATTCTTCTGCAATTTTGGACAGTCTTGTCGTTTTGTTTATAAAATGCAGCATTCAATTCTGACCATTTTTTTGCTTCTCTGTGATTAATGCTTTACTTGCAAAGTGCAAAAGTAAAATACTCACTAAACATTTCAGGTTCAATAGAAGTTAAGTTTTATTAAGTGTCTAACTGACACATTCAATCTCTTGGATCAAAATAGATTCACCTCCAAAAAGGAATTACTTTCCCTTTTAGGTCTGACTACAAGTGTTTGCGTGTGTTTTAAAATAAAACACTGTTCTTTTAACTTTCATTTTGATTAAAACTTATTTGTGATTCCTAGTTATTGCTTAAAGTGAAATAATTTCCATAAAAGTGTTAAATTCTTGAAACATAATTTTCAGGACACAAACAGCTTTTGAGCTTTAAAGAGTTTTGCTTGGCTACCATCGACAGGAATCTGGAAGTAAAACAATGCAATGAGCATCTTATTCAAGGCTTTAACTTGATGTTCTGTGCTGCTCTGTAAACTGCATTTTCCTGTCTATAATCATCCTCTCGTTCTTAAAAATATTGCAATCATGCTTTTGATTAGTGTTAACATGATAGAATTAATTTCTCTTTTGCTCCCTAAAATGGGAACTTAATGAACAGACACAAATAACTGAATTAAAATGTACAGACTAAATATATAATGGATATTTTTTTAAGGTTAGAGTACAAATGAAATCTGTCAGATTTAACAAAGATGAAAACATAACATTTCCATATTGCTGTCCAATGTTTTTGCGAATTCTGACCTTGAAAATAAGTATACAAACTGACAAAGTCAAAGTTTTGATCCTGAAAAATATATATAAAATTCATATTCTAAGTTCTCAATTTAGAACTAGCTCCATTAAGAATGATTTCTTAGTATTTAAGTAATTTTAATATCCATGTAATTGTAGACATTTGACCTCTTGTTCTCTATCCATTTATCCAGAAATTGTTTTTGAGTCTCATGGATGCGAATGGGTCATTGTCAAGGAGTAAACACCACAACCCACTTGTGTGTATGTATATTCAGTTATATGACTCAGTGCCTACATCCATACAGGAAGCCAGTATGTGTCTTTCATATATGAATGGGTCTGTTTATAGTCTTTAGATAATTTATTCAATCTTCATCTCTAATTTATTCAATCTTCTTCTCTATATTAAAAATAAAAGGGGCATAAATACGTCAGACAGCAAAGTCTTGGAGCTTGTTCACTCTGATTGAGTCTCTCCTCAACATCTATTAACTCAACTAGTTTTATCCCAAAGAAGAGACACTTGGTAGGTCTTTGATCACTTCAGGCCGACACCCAATGAGTTCTCAGACGCTGAATGCATATGGTCACTGAGAAAGCAGACTGGCTGCAAACGAGCGGCCCATTTGTTCATGCAGCCACATTTACAAGCCATACTGCCAAGTCTTTTGATGGCTTCAGTGGGCACAGGTACAATCAAATGATTATTTTTTTAAAAGAAATATCAGCTTATTTGTGACAGTAAGGTATTTAAGAAAGCTATGGCAGTAACAAATACGCTGATGCCTCTATGATAAATAAATTAGCAAACTGCAAGCCACCAGTGCTTGCAAAGCAAAGGATGAGACAATCTAATATATACGTTAATGTGACAGTATGGTAGTTGAGGGGCAGTTAGGAAAATAAAAAAAAAAATGCTCAAAGTTGTCTGTTCAATAGTCTTAAGTAGTGTTATGCAGTTTTCAAACTACTTCTATTACTTTGAAATACTTTACACTAAAGCATCAGATTTAAAAAACAAAAAAAACCCAACAAACAAAAACGTGAACCCGATTTTCGTCAATGTCCTTCATTACGTTTGCCGTGGGGCCAGGAAGTTGCCTGCTTTGAATTTACTATTGGAAAGAAAACAGAAAATCCCATATACATGCACTCTCCACCAGTAGCCCCACAGCCGTATCCACACAACACATGATGTCCGACTGTGGGGACCCCTGTGTGGATGCTTCCAGAAAGTTCCCTCTGGGATGGCCTTCAGGCTAAGAGATGCATCTCAGGAGGATGCTCCCAGGCAGTGATCTCTGTAACAAGAGCGAGTCTGATGGAGCTGGCGTGGCCGTGCGTGCTGTGGAGGCCTGGCAGGAGCTGTCACAGAGGGGTATCGAACTCCTTCCCTTGGCTGTCTCCTCCCAGCTCCTCACTGGAGGGAGGTCTGTGGTTCAGTTTTCCAGGGTCTGGGGTCTGGGTGGGAGGGGCTGAGCTATGATTGCTGTCTTCACTGATCTTCCCCTTCATGGCTTCCTGCACGAACTCCAAAATCTCCAGGGGCAGCCTTTTGAACTTGTCCTGGTACTCCTGCTCCAGGTCCATCTGCAGCTGGGAAACATCAGGAGAGAATGTGATCAGGTTATTTCAAGTTTCTATTGACACCGTGTGTCAATAGAATGAACATGTAGACGTTCATTCAAAAGTTTATGTAAGGAGGTGAGAGCAATTCACATGCCCCCCACTGGCGGCTGTTGAGTGTTATCTCTGAGTGACTTCTAACTCCTGATCACCTATGAACCCGTCTTCCCTTCTAAGGTGCTCCTGGGTGATTCAGAACTGCCAACCTTTGGGTTAGTACTTGAGCATGTTTACACCACTGACTGCCTGTCTCTCTCTCTCTTGTTCCTGTTGCCTTCAATTCATAGCTGACGCTCAGAGACAGTAAATCGCACTGCAGGAGATTGCCTCTCTCTCTCTCTCTCTCTCACTCAGAGCAGCCGGTGGGTTCAAACTGCTTGCCTCTACCTGGGCAGTACAACTTCTTAACACTCAGCCACCATGGCTGTCTAGAGAAGACTCACAACCACATCTAATTGGATCACAGCTAAAAGTCAAGTTTAGATCGTGTGTGGCATAATGGGACTACTGGTTTGGAATAATGCAAACATATAGATCCACACATCCACACACAAACCTTCCTAGAACCCGTAGTCAATAACCCGAAGTCTTTAAACAGAATTTGGAGGCTGGTGACACTTGGGAGTGTCAGAGTCCAAATGTTGTTGTTAAGTGGACCATGACTCATAGGGACCTGATGAACAGACCTGAACCTTGTCCTATCCTGCGCAAGTCGCACCATCTCTGATATATTTCAGTGCACTGATAACAGTCACTCTGTCAATCCAGCTTGTTGAAGGTCTTGCCCACTTTCGCTGATGCTCCTCCTTTCCACACATGGCATCCTTTCCAAGGACTAGCTTCTCCTAACAACAAGGCCAGAGTCCAGCTAAGGAAAGCTAACAGCTGACTACAGAGGACCAGGGAGCGAGGAGCAGGTTACAAATGGGCACTGGAAGTTCAGCACGGAGTCCTTCCAAAGAGCAGCGTGACAGTTGCACAAACCGACCATATACCTGTAATCCACTTTAGCTTTTATTTTACTTTTCTTTTTCCCCTCAGTTTATCATTATTGATAATTTAAATGAAAGTTTACAGAGACTTTGGATTTCCATTCATTCACTGTTGCACTTTTCTCCCTGCCTGCCCCTCCCCCAGACCGTACTTCTCTTTGAAAAGTAAAAGAAAAATTCTTTCATTGTTATACAATCCCTCCCCCCAGGTCCACTCCACTATGCAGCCTTCATTCTGGACTCCTGTCGTGGCAATAAGACCTAATCATATATCCCTTTTAACAGTTCTCTCCCTCATGACTCGACGGCACTTAACAACAGAGAGTTTCAGTGCAGTATATAATAATTTATCCCATCTTTCTCAGTCTCCCTCCAACCCTGATGCCAGTCCTGTTTTATAACAGTGGCACTATGCAATATTTGTCCTTTTGCGACTGAGATATTTCACTCAGCATAGTGCCCTCCACGGTCACCCATTTTGTATAGTATTTCATGAGTTCTTTGTTTTTCAAAGCAGTGTGGTATTCCATTGTACTTTTCCTTATCATCTTTTTAATTGTATTTTTATTTGCCTTGTAAGTCGTTCTCACCCTCCTTTGAACTGTCTTTAATTTACCCACTTCATGCTGTGGAAGACACTCCGGGGCCTAGTGGGTAAGGAGTTGCACTGCCAACCCAATGGCATGCAGTTCCTCCCGCTGCTTCGAAGGAGAAAGATGGGCAATCTGCTCCCGTGGGATATAAAGACTCTGGAACCCACTAAAGGGGCAGCTAGGGGTGGACTCTGATGGTCATGAGTTGGCTGTGGTGTTTTGTTGTTGTTGTTGTTGTTTTTCCTGTTATGCTCTGGAGAATCGGAAATATTTTCAGAACCACAGAACCATTCTCCTAACAGCACTCTTACAACTGAGGTGCCACCCATAGATGAGGTCAAAGCTGGGAATTCTGGATGGAATGGGGAGGCCTCAGCTCTGAGTGCCCTCTGGAGCTGCTCTGTTGCATTGAGACCTCAGCCTTTTAGAGAAAATTCTCATTGACAAAGAGAGAGAATCTTAAAAATGGCATATGTACCAAGTGATGCTTCTCCTCTTAATAGCCTTGAGGTGATCTGTCCTAATATCCTTCAAATTCCTGATCTTTTGGAACATTAGATGCATGAGCTTGTCTGGGTTCTTGATTTTGATTCGGATTCTGAAGGCTTCTGGGAGGTCCCAGAGTCTGCGGTTCTCACAGGCTCCCTGGTACTATTGAGAAGACTCTGGATACCCCATATCCCACCTCAAGGCTCCCTGATTCCTAATGTTCATAGCTGCTAAGCAAAAGGTCCTTGGTTTGAAACTATCAGCAAGGCAGAGATGAACAGCCTCTTCTCTCAAAGACTCCGTCTCAAGAGTCTAGAGAGCATTATGCTGAGTGAACGAAACTCAGTCTCATAAGAACACCGTATGAGGTCATTATTGTCAAGATACATATCCACGTCCAAAAGGGAAAGGGGAAAGGTGGAAATCACTAGGGAAACAGAGTTAAGTGGTCAGATGGAGGGGGTGGTGCGAAGGAATAGGAAAGATTCAGTAGGGACTCGAAATGATGGGGTAATAACCGGCATAGATGAACAGTAATTAATGATATAGAATAGAATGCACAGGAATGACGGTATGAAACACAGTGCAAAAGATATATTGTATAAAGCACAATGTACATGAATGAAACATAATGTAAACGGATAAATGTATGTAAGCTATTAAAAAAAGGAAAAAAAAAGACGGCCCATCTCAAAGATCAAATAGATGACTGCCATGTTGGGGAACGGACCCAATGGAGGAGCGTAGTTCTCCTCTGAGTTCTCGGATCTCCAGCTCCTCTCTCTGTCTGCAGTCCTCAGGGGGCAGTCAGGGCTGGTTCAGGCCTCAGGGTGTGTGCCCTCTGCTCACCCACACTGGACAGATGGACAGCAGCCTGGGGAGAACTCTTCCTTTATCTTAGCTCCCTCCTCTCTCTCTTGCTTCTATATTAGAGATATTCTGGCAGGCCTTAGTCATTTAATACAAACTCATCACTTCTTATCTGCAATTCTAAAATCTCCAAAGAGCTCAAATCCAGAAGGTTGTTTTGGAAATTTGTGGCAAGCTTGTTTACATGAGCTGATATTTATAACCCTGTGTATCCTTATTCATCCCACTCTGCGTGGGGATCCATGCACCTTATTGTCAAAATATGAATCCGTTTGATTATGAGGGTGACCCAGCCCTCCCTGATATGGTTAGCTTTTGGAAAATTCATTATGTCCCCTTTCTAAAAATCAGAAGATTATCAATTCTGAAAAGCAAGAGGCCTCCAGTGTCTCAGATAATGGATGCAGCTCAGTTCAAACAATTTTTTCAATGTAAAAAAATATATCTAATGAAAATTACTTAGCCTAAGTGAATAATGAAAGTCAAGTACTTTCCCCAAACAGAAAATGTGGGCAGTCTGTGAATATATCTTACTGGCATTCAAATGCTAATAAGCCAAGGAGGAAATGTTCTGGGGGGAGGGGGGCCTGGGACCTTGAGAGTCACTGTTGGTGGTGGAGTGAAGGCAGAGTCACACAGAAATTACACTCAGTGTCAGACATGCAAACCACTGGAGAAACGGCGAGAAGAAGAACATCAGAAATTCTTTGCCAGGTGTCCCAATAATTTAGAAGGCAATGAAGCTTCACCACGTCACATGCTCTTGGCGAAGTGATGTATCAGCCTGATGTCTGATGGTGTGGACTAGCAAGACTTGAAACTGCCTCAAGTGTAATTCAGCAAATACTGTGATGAAGTTTCCTATCTCCAAGAAAGACGGGGTGTTGGGTGGGGGGTTGGGGAGGGTGGTGTGGAAAGCAAAGGCATCTGTCTCTAGGGCTCAGTAGATTGCGGTTTTTGCTGGTAGACAATTCTCTCTGATCACTACAATTAGACTAGTGTTGCTGTGTGCCACAGAGTCAGATTGACCCAGTGCTGACTCTCCAGTGGGTGTTCACAGGTAGCAAATGGAATGGGAGGAGACTGGCCATCCTCCCATGGAGCAGCTGGTGGGTTCAAACCACCCACCTCTGGGACTGCAGCACATCTTCTTATCACTAGGCCACCAGAGGTGTTCCCTTCCAATTAGACTAGCCAGACTCAGTTCTGAAATTGTTGCTTTAAAAAAAAAAAAAAAAAGAAATTGTTGCTTTAACTTGATTTCAAAGATATTGTTTATTCAGCGCCTCTTTGAATCTTGGGCTGTGACACAGGAAAAGGAGAAATAATCCTAGCTCGAATGTATTCAGCCCTGAATATATTGTGGCAGATTTTTCGACTTTAAATTCTGTGTTGCTTCTACCATTTCTTCACTTGCCTGAAGTAGTTAACCAAGACTTACATCTCATTAAGCAAAACAAAAAAATTTATGCATGAATGCAATAAAAATCCACAAGAATACAAGCTACACAGGGTTGTTAACATATAAAAGGGTGGGGTGGGGATGCACTAGAAGATAAATATGCCCTAACCATGACGTCAGTCATGTTATTAACAAGATGCAATTAAAACCCATTTTATATGGAAATAGGGAAAGAAGTGAGATAATAAAAAAAAGAATTATACTGGAAAATATACAGACAGTTATTTATTTTGATCTTTAAAGAGTCAGGATGCAAAAAAATGAACTGATCAGAGCTTGGAGGAAGGCTTTCGCTTCCTTTCAACTAAATTTCATGTAGCAGCATTTTGAAGGCCACTTAGGAAATTGACATTTGAATATATTTCTTTTTTGGCTGTTTTTACCATCTTCTAATTTACAAATGATTGTTGTTGTTGTTACGTGCCATCGAGTCGTAGGCGACTCATAGCGACCCTATGAAGGAAAGTCCTGGACACTTGTATAACTTTCATTCTTTCTCCAGGTTCATAGGGTTTCTGGAAGCAAGCTATTTTGGAAGTGGATACCACTCCTGCTTTCAAGCTTGTTCTAATTGGGGAGCTCCACCAAACACTGCCCACCATGGGTAACCATTATCACATTTGACTCCTCAGTGGGACAGTGTTCAGCTTCACAGCCACCACGAGTTACCTCTGTACAGCAAGTGGAAACACCAGAGTTACACAACCTAGAAGAATGTTTCACCAAAAACAATTAAATGCAGGCCTGAGGGCCACAGAGTAGTGTCACCCACAAATGATTACCAAAAGAAAAGAGTTAGACGTATACATATTAAGAAACATTTTCCCCCGTCAAAAATGAGCAAAACTCAAGAAATTTATAGGAGAAGGAATGTGCATACGTGCGCACACATGTCTATATAAAGCTCTCTCATCAGCAAAAAGGGATACGCAACAGCACAAGGTTTCCTTAAGAAACATTATTTTGCTAAAAATGATTAAAAAGAAGGATTTATGGGTAAAGTGTCATGATGTCTGAAATTTCTTTTCAGCTGATTCATCAAAAAAGAATAGAGTATATATTGAGAAACAATATTTTTAAAAACTTTGGATAATAATCTGTTAATATCTAACACAAATACACATACCCACATGTACACATGCACACAGACCCTACTCTTAAGAATCTGACTTACAGAAATAAAAGCAAAGTAGGATAAATACACTAAGATAATTGTCAAAGAATTGCCTGTGAAGGGAAAGATATCTGAAAATAGTATTCATTAACTTTCCTCACATATATATTATAAATCATCTTATTTTCTATTTTTTGCTGAATCAGCTGAAAAGAAATTTCAGGCATCACGACATTTTACCCGTGAATCCTTCACAATGCATTTCCTAAAAGAAGGTCATTTCTCAACATAATGGCAATACCATTTTCACTAAGGAAATTAATAATAATTTTTTAATCCCTGTCTTATATTTAAATCTCTATTATAGACCCCACTATCAAATATTTCTGTTTTCACAACATTTAAAAAAGCTTGTGTAGTGCATTTGTTTTGTTGGGTTTTTCTTTTTTACTTCTCTCCTATTACGTTTTTTACTTTATCTGTTGTTGTGAAATATGTATTTAACCACGTGCCCTCTAAATTATTTTATGTATACAATTCTGTGACATTATTTACATTCTTTAAGTTATGCAAACATCACCACCATCTGTTTTCAAATGTTTTAATCATTTTTATAACTTAGATGCTCTGAAGAGCCTTTCCAGTGTTCTGTTAGAACGTCACACACACTTGTTTATCTCCTGTGGGGGACATTTAACTTGGTCCTAGAAACTAGGAATGAATTCTGTAGAGTTGAATAGGTTGAGTTTAAGCATTTATTTTGGCAAGACGATTCGATAACTCTTTTATGAAGGAGTATGTGGCATCAGAATCAGAGAAGAATAATCAACAACCTGTGTTATGCAGATAACACAACCTTGCTCTCTGAAACTGATGAGGACTGAAGCATTTGCTGCAGAAGGTCAAGGAATGCATGCAGTCTTCAGTATGGATTGCAACTCAACATCAAGAAAACAAAAATGTCTCACTACTGGGCCAAAAGACAGCATCATGATAGATGAAGAAGAGATTGAGGTTGTTAACAATTTCATTCAAATCTCTTGGCACCAGCAGTAAGAATACCAAAAGACAAGTTGCTTTGGGAAAATCTGCTGTCAAGGACCTTTCCGGAATGCTAAAGAACAATACTGTCAGTCTAGAGACTCAGGGACACCTGAGCCAGGCCATGGTCTTCTAAATTCCTTGCTATGCATCTAAAAGCTGAACAATGACTAAGGATGACATAAGAAAAACTGGTGCCTTTTAAGTTGTGATGCTGATGAAAAGTATTGAACATACCATGTTCAATACCATGTTGAACACACCGCCAAGAGAACAAACAGGTTTGTCCTTGAGAGGGTGAAACCAGGTTGCTCCTTGGAGACAAGCATTTTGAAGCTCCATCTCATGTACTTTGGACATGTTGCCAGGAGGGAACAGTCCTTGGAGAGGGACATTATGCTTGGAAGAGCTGAGGGTCAGCGCAGGAGAGGAAGACCTTGGAGGAGATCGATCTCACACAGTGACTGTGG
>NW_006399888.1:6948093-7022887 GCF_000299155.1 Elephantulus edwardii | reverse complement strand
GTCCAGCTCTCTGACTCATAACAAGTAATTGTGAAGACCATAACTTGGACCAGGCACACTTTAGTCTCTAGACTGATGTCATTGCTCTTTAGCACTTTGGTGTTTTGTTTTGTTTTGTTTTCTTCTGGTTGGTTTCCCTCCTCAACCCCTCCCCCCTACCACAGGAGACTTCCCCAATGCAATTTATCTTTTGATTTCTTGACTGCTGGTGCCAAGAGTGTGCATTGTGGAGCCAAACAAGAAGAACTTGTTAACAACATCAATCTCTTCTTCATCCATCATGGGGCTCCCAGTTAACCCGGTGGTGAGACTCTTTTGTCTTCTTGCTGTTAAGCTTCAATCTATAATGAAGACTCCATTCCTTGACCTTCTGCAGCAAACATATCTTGTTCCTATTTGCTAACTGCAACAGTTGCACTGTCTTTGTCTTGGTTCTTCACAGTTTGATCCTTTCCTGTCTGTGTTGCTTGATCTTTGTGGTACTCATTGTCCACCCAATGCATAACTTTTGAGTAATTCCTTGCTGATTTTTTGTTTTCTCCTTCATAGTGAGATGCCCTGGACACTTTTATTCTAGACCTGGGATCTACCACTTCTAATGGAGCCCTGGTTTCATGAGTAGTGAAGGAACTAACATTTCATGCCCCATGCTCTGCATGCTGAGGTCGTCATTGTTCAAGGGTTTCATCACTTCTAGGACATTTCAGGAAAACAGTTTTAAAAGCTTCCAGAAAATATTGACATTAGATCTTAAAACTTAATGTTAGAGATTTTTAACTTAATTCAAGGGAGCTCTGGTGGCCTCACCCACAGGAAGTTGTGCAGCTAAACCAAAGGAGACACCTCTTTGGCAGTCTGAATCCACCAGCAGAACCTCCAGAAAAAGATATGAAGCCTCAAAAGATGGGCAGCCAACTATCTCCTTTGTGATATGAAGCCTCAGAAAACGTGTCAGAGGGTCAGCTAGGAGTCAGTCCTGATTTTACTTTTGTTTCATCAAAGAGAAACTGATTCTAGCTTCTGCTTATGTGAAACCTATACCTGGACCAAGAAGCAGTCCTCAGAACAGAGCAAGGAAAGACTGCATGATTCAAAATCAAGAACGCAGTGTGTCAGAGATACATCCTGTCTCCATACCTTTTCAACCTGTTTGCAGAACAGATCATTCAGGAAGCAGGGCTTTATGAGGAGGAATGTGGCCTCAGGATTAGAGGTAAACTCATCAACAACATAAGATATGGAGATGACACAACCTTGCTTGCTGAAACTGAAGACCTGAAGCACTTGTTGCAGAAGGTCAAGGACTGTAGTCTTCAATATGGATTGGAGCTTAACATCAAGAAGACAAATATTCTCAGCACGGGGCCAATTGGCAGACCACAATAGGTGGAGAAGAGACTGAGGTTGTTAATAATTACAGCTTGTTCAGCTCCACATTCAACACTCTTAACATCAGCAGTCAGGAAATCAGAAGTTGAATTGCACTGGGAAAATCTGCTGTCAGGGACCTCGCCAGAGTGCTGAAGACCAACAATGTCAGTCTAGAAACTAAGGAGTGCCTAATCCAGACCATGGTCTTCTCAATTACTTGTTATGCTTCAGAGAGTTGGGCAACAACTAAGGATGACAGAAGAAGAATAAATATACCTTTGAGTTGTGGTGCTAGATAAGAGTCTTGAACATACCATGGACCACTAAGAAAATAAATGTCTTGGAGAGGGTGAAACCAAGTCTCTCCTTGAAGGCAAGGATTTTGAAGCTCCATCTCATATACTTTAGGCACATGCCCAGAAGAGACCCATCCTTGGAGAAGGACATCTTGCTTGGAAGGGTGGAGGGAAAGCGTAGGAGAGGAAGGCCCCGAATGAGATGGACTGATACAGTAAATGCAGCAATGGGGGTTGGTGTGTCGGAATTAGTGAGACTGGCTCAGGACAGGGCCGGCTTCAGAGCTGCTGTATAGGGTCTCTGTGGGTCGAGGTGACTCAACAGCACATAACAACCACAACCTTGTTCTAATTTTGATCAAGAAAGCAAATATTTGTTTATAGTTTAGGAATTATTGCCCCATATTAATCCATCAGTCCTTTCTTTTCACTGGAGTTGGACTCTTTCTTTCCTATTTGAAGTCAGTCTTAACGTCCAAAGATATGACTGGGTGAGCGGAGAGGCAGAGATCATCTTCTGAGCAGGTAGGAATTGATCTTAGCAAATGGGGGAAGGCAGGATTCAATCAATTGTTAAGATTAGCCACTGAGTGATCTTCGATAGTTTTCCTCTTTGTTCTGTAAACCTTAGTGTATTCGAATTATTTGAGCCTTTTGTTTTTCCTGGAATCAAAATGATCTCTCTAGGTGGGGGTGGGAGTACAGTGGTTAAAGCACTTAGCTGCTAACCAGAAGATCAGCAGTTCCAGCTCACTAGCTACCAGGTGGGAGGGAGATGTGGGAATTTGCGTCTGTAAAGATTCCCAGCCTTGGAAGCTGCGTGGGGAAGTTCTGCTTCATGTAATTGAGTCACCAGAAGACAGAATCAGCTTAACAGAAGTGGATTTGGTTTTCATTTATGTGCACACAGAGAAGCTGTTCGCAACAAACTGCATCTTCAAATTTCATTTCATTTTTTATTCTTTTTAACATATGTGTATATTTTGTTTTTCTCTCTCTCACACAATAAAATGTATTGTCTTCGGTGGTTCAAATCCGTCAGCTGCTCCACAGGAGAAAGACGGGCAATCTTCTCCTATGCATTTTACTGCCTCTAACAACCCACTGGAGGTCGCCAGTGAGTTGGTTCTGATTCCATAGCATATAAAGACAGCAAAGCCTACAGCAAGCTCTGGTGGCATAGTTAGGGGGGAGTTGCCCTGCTACCTCAAAGGCTGCTCCTCTCTGGTAGTTCGAATCCGTTTATGGCTCTGTGGAAGAAAGATGTGCAATTTCCTCTGCTCTGTGTCTATTCTGACTTAATGGCAATAAGTATGAGTATAGCATATTGTTGAACCCTCTATGGCTCTGTGGGAGAAAGAGGACTCAGTCTACTCTCATAAACATTTATACCCTCTGAAACTTTACAGAGGCAGTCTTATCCACCCACAGGGTTGGCTGTATTTAGTTTTCTAGATTTAATATTTGTCATCATTACATACCATTAGGCAGCTGGTAAATTCTAATTCTGTACCTTTGTGGTGTTGTTGTTGATTGCCTTCGAGTTGAGCCCGACTCCTAGTGACCCTATGAACAAAAGGCCTGAAGCCCCTCTACAGCTACCGACATTTATGAAATCTTTATGAAGCCTGTGCAGTTCCTTACCATTAAGCCACCAGAGTTCTCTTATCATTATGACTTGTGAATAAAATGATTAGGTAAAACTGAAGACTTTGGAAATTCTTTTTTACTCTCAGACTAATCATCACTATTGTTATGTACTCTCGAGTTGGAACCAACCAGTGGCTTTTCCGAGGCAGTTAGTTGCACGGAAGGAGACTGCCCATCTTACTCAGGTGGAAATATCACTAAGGATACATTATTGTACATTGTTGTTGTTGTGTACCATTGAGTTGGAACCAAATCACAGCTGACCCTCCAGAGGGTTTTCAGAGGCAGTTAATAGAAAAGGAGGAGACTGCCCATCCTTCTCCCATGGAGCAGCTGGTGGATTCGAACTGCGTGTCTTTTGGTTTGCAGCACAGCTTCTTACCACTAGGCTACCAGCGTGCCCTACTATTATACTACTCTGCTAAAACTCACTTTGAATTATTATATTCTTTATATGGTTATAATACCTTGGAATATACCAATAGAGTTGTTTGGTTTCAATGTGTTTGCTCATTAGACATTTTATATTATTTATTTTTTCCCCTCTTCTTAGGAGCCTTTGCTGTATGTACTTAACTCTTCAAATTTCGCCTGTTTTAATCTTTTATATCCCTCTTGGCCTTTCGGAAGTAGGGATGGTGATATGACACTATAATTATCTGGCTCAACATTTATTTGAAAATTACTTCTGAAGATCATTGAAAAATGATAAAATTAACACACACATAAGAAACAACAACAACAAAAAAATCAATGAAATGTAAATGACTCTCAAGAGTATATGTAAAAGAAAAAAAAAATAAAGTTTCCATTTCAAAAAACATGATGCAGTCAAAAAAACCACTCACCATGAAGACCTGAGCTAACAATTATGCTATTATAATAATTTTTTTAAAACTCTACATATAGTTTTATAAATATTTTGTGATTATAACACTAAGAATGGTTAGGAAGCATTTTAAAAATATAAAATGTGTTGGAGCATGTGTATTTTTATTTTTTCTATAACTCCTTTTATGGTAATGTATTTTAAGCATCGAAATGACAACACAAAATAAAAAATCTATCTTACTTTAGAAATAAAAAAATAAAACTGCAGAAGTTTACATATTTAGGATAGAGAGAACAGGAAAATTTGATCAAGAATTACTGCAGGGACTATTTCTAACATTAACATTATCACTTCTTAAGTAACAAGTTATTAAACATAATGGAAAAAAAGCATAGAAAAATAGACACACACAGAGGGAGTGGTTTCAAAATATGCCTAAGCCTCCTTCCAAGGCCTCATCTTTTAGAATGACCTCATGAAGTTGCACTTGAACCTAAAATAGAAATAGCAGGATCTTATGAAAATTACAGTGTGAGGTCAGTCAGGTTACCAGAGGATTGTTGGAAATGGCATGTGGGAAAATGGGACCATATTATATATACCAGCTCATCCAATTTTTGTTTGTTTTTCTTCGCGTTTCCTTAGACTAAATTGCAATGGGACTTTGGGTCAATATGGCTGACCCATAAGGGAAATTCCTTTCCTATTCCAAACCCCTGGAACTGCTGAATAAAACATAGCCTAGATAAGTATTGAAATTTATAGCTGAGTTTGAATGCCAGACAAGGAAATACCCAAGTCATTGAAATAACAAAGTTAAAGATTCAGAGGACAGCAAAGGAATCACCAGCATGGGTGAAAGTGATTAACGTCCAAAGAAGGACTGAGGCTTCTGGGAGTTGGGGTGCTCAAAGTGGACTTCCTGTCTAAAGGCAACGGGAATTGTGAAGACTTAAAGCCCTAGGTTCTCTGAGTGGTACAGTTAACGGTCTTCAACTGCTAACTGAAGGTTGGTGGCTTGTCTACGCATAGATGGCTCAGAAGGAAAGTCTGGCTATCTACTTCCAAAGACCAGCTATTGAGTATTCTGTGAAGCAAGGCCCTGCTCTGACACCCCTGGGGCTGCCCTAAGTCAGTGTCTACCCAACCACATCTGGGGTTCAGTTTTGCTTGTTCTTAATCCTGGGGCTGAGACAAAGGAGGGTAAGGACTCACAGGGTCCAGGGAGCAGAAACACAATCCAGCACATCGGACAGGTTCCCTCTGAGCTCACACTGTGAATCGGCTACTCACTGCCAGAAAGTTAAAGCAAAATGGTCCCAGAATTGAACAAACCGAGAGCCCTAGCATGGTGCAGCCTCATTAACTGCTTCAATTCTCCGATGACCGAGGGCAGGAATGACTCCTAGTGATAGATCATCTTCACTGATTATGAACTCAAAGTTCAAAATGGCAAACCACACAAGCCAAAGGGAGCATGAGATCAATTCCTTGTGGGCAAAACTGAAAATTTTGGCAGCTGATATCTAAAGGAAATGAGTAAAGTGAGCATCAATGTGTTTCTGGGTCTTAGTGGGAAGCATGCCAGCGTAACTAGACAGGTAAATTGGATAGCTCAGGGCAACGTGAACAACATTATGCATTCCTGATGCTTTATCTTGGTAATAAAATAAGGTGCATGTCTATATTTCTGGCAGATTTTCCTAAATAACGAGGATCATTTGGAAAGATACTAAAATTAATTTTCATTTTCTGAACAAACACCAAGAAGCAACAGATCCAGTCACAAAAGGCTCACACTATAGCTGGAAATGAACACTTTGCCATAGATTTACTTGAAGTCATAATTCTCTCCCCACAGGTTCTAGAAGGAGTGTGCTTTACCTGATAGACCTTGGACAGGTTACTTAACCTCCAGAAATGTCAGTCTTTCCATAATAAATGGAAATCATAATGTGTTTCCCCAGATTGTGGTGGAAGGGTTTAAATGACATCTTGCATGTAAAGTGCTTAGTAAGTATACTGTGCGTGATTATTAACTGATTGTGTGGGATATCTCTAAAAGGTAGATAGATATAAAAGGCTTTGGAGCTAAAACATCTGGAGCTCTATCTACTAAGTGGTCTTTGTTCTTTCCATTTGCAGGATGTGAGTCAATGCAGCCCAACTATGGCAATGGCTGGAGCTCTCTTTTTGAACCATTTATTTTTTGGTTTGGTGTTGATTTTGAGTCAGTTATCAAGAAATACTTTTGAATGTTCTGATGAGGGTGAGAATGAAGAATTTTGAATCTTTCCAGATGAAAAGCAGTGTGACTGCTGTGGTTGTGTGCCGTCGAGTTGGGGCTAACTCATAGCTGACCCTCCAGTGGGTTTTCAGAAGCAGTAAACTGCACAGGAGGAGACTGACCATCTTTCTCTCACGAAGCAGCTGGTGGATTTGAACCACGTGGCTTTGGGATGGCAGTGCAGCTCCTTACCACTAAGTCACCTGAAGTGCCTACATATTTATATACTCCATACAATTGCCCTTAGGAGGGGAGTTTTAAAATAGTGGAAGACGTTTGCCCATTGTGTAACTGGATTATCAAATCATCTTTTTCTTGTGGAGACACTATAGCATACTGTAAATTTTACTTATGAGTCCTTTGTCTAAAATATCATTGCTAATATTTTTCCTCAGTCTGTGGGCTGTCTTTTTACCCTATTGGAAAAGATTTTTGATGTGCGTGTGTTTGATTTTTAAAAGGCCCACCCTCGATGAGATGGTCGATTCTGTGGATGGAATGGTGGGAATGAATGTGTTTGAGACAGCGAGGTTGGCAAAGGATAGAACAGCATTTAGGGCTCTTGTACATAGGGTTGCCATGAGTCACAAACAACTCAATGGCACATAACAACAACATCAACAACAACAACAACAACAACAACAACAATTTTACCATCTCCTCATTGTGCATTTTTGGGCTATGTTTGTGAGCCTTCATGCCAAGTTGTCATTGTTATATGTCACTAAGTCACCTATGACTCAGCCGTAGACTGTTATTTATTAGTGTTGTTGGTGCAGTTTGAATATGACTCATAATGGCTCAATACACAGAAGATGTGAACTCTGTCCTATCCTGTGCTAGCTTTATCATTTCTGGCATAGTTACTTCATTTCTGCTAATGTCTGGGTTCCAGGCTTATGCAATTCTTCTGTTAGCACCGGGACATTTTCCTTCTCCAGGATCCTGCTTTAGGATCTAGAAATTTAAATTAGATCCTTTCTATGGGAAGATTCTGAGGTCTATGGCAACTGGGCAGAACAGTGATTATAAATGAGGAAAACACTTGAGACTTAAACAAATGATTCATCAGTGTTTGCAACACCTTGTCAAACAGAGAGCTACTGCTTTACTCGGAAAAATGGTCAAAGATGATCTAGATGATTGAAGGCACGTGCACAGCTAACCCAAAAGTGGCTGCAGGTTCTAACCCACCAGCAATCATCAAGAGAAAGAGGCGTGGTCTCTTCCCATGCAATTTACAGGCTCAGAAACCCATGGGCGTGTCAGCTATGGATTGGTTCTGATTCAACAGCAATACATTTTTATTACTGCTTTGATGATGAAACTGAAATCTACCCTGCTGTGGTTTGTTTCTGAACATCAGACTCTGCTTGTCTCCTAGCTCAGGGCTCTGTCTTCTCAACCCAAGACAACTTCTCAATCAGAATAAGACAGGATGTGCAAAGATCTCAGGACACCAACACTCAATGTGTTTAGAGGAGAAAGACAACCTCACTGGATTTCCCTTGCATGGCTAGGATTTCACACAGTATCTTTTACTGCAAAGTGATGCTGAGGGCACCCGTGGCACTTGGTCTGACTTTTAGCTCACTTAATGATGAGGATGAGGGCCACCCAGGAGCAGCAAATGGTTTGGTCAACTTCTCAGCTTTGCCTGAGGCTTATTATTTGTGATTATCGTGCATGGAAGACACTGGGGTTTTCTCTTCCCCTTTATAATTGCTCCGTTTAAGATATGTTTATTTGGTCAGCTGGCTGTTTTCCGGCTTGCCATTAAGTGCAGTCTAACTGTATTATACTATTTCTATAGAAAGTCAGACACTTCAAGATAAGGGCAGGCAAATGAAAACAGAAGATGAAGAAAATTCTATAAAAGAAGATGTTTCTTGGGCTAGAATTGACCTATAAATATTATTTATTGACAAATTACAGGGAAATCTTATTTTCATGTTACTGTTCCGTTTGCACGCATAGTGACTGTAGAATGCAGAGCAGTCCCATAGGTTTGTTCAGGCTGTAGAAGCCATGTGATCTTTCCAGTAGCAGGAAGCCACACCTTTGTCCTCTAGGGCAGCTGGGGGGTTCAAACTACTCATAGCAGATAAATGAAAAACAGATAAACCCAACAAAAATTCAATTCACTGTCGGCGAGCCCGAGTCTCCAAGGCTGAACCTCCAGCTGGGTTTTGGAGGTTAGAGATCACCTGGCCAGTTTCCCCCTTGGTGGATTCTAACCTGCTGCCGTTAATGCAACTCCCTATGGACTACACCACTATAGCTGTTTCCTAAAATGATAACGGGAGTAACAATTGTTTACTTTCTAAATAGTTAAAAACAATTATATAATTTATAAATGAATTTATTAAGATCGAGACAATTCAGTATGTGCACCTTTACTGCAGAATGGCTCGGCTCAAGTGTTCATGAACTTTGGAAAAATACAACTTTGAGAATGAAATCTAAGCATCAGTCAATAGCTGAGTGTGGTGGCTCGTGGACAACTGGAATTCTATTTCTTGTTTAAAACACTAAAATTCAAAATTATTCATATATGTCCAGTGATTGTTGTTAAGTGCCATCAAGTCGAGCATGACTTATAGTGACCCTATGAACAAAAGATCTGAACTCTATTCTATCTTGTGCTATCCTCACACTTTCTGACAGACAAGCGTTCACTGCAGCAGTCACAGTGTCAATCCACCTTTTGAGGGTCTTCTCCTTTGCTGACTCTCTATCCTTACCAACATCATGTCCCTCTCCAAGGAGTAGCACCTCCTAGCAACATGTCCAAAGTATGTGAGACGAAGCCTCATCATTCTTGCCTCCAAAGAGCACTCCAGCTGCACCATCTCCAAGACATATCTGTTTGTTCTCTTGGCCATCCATGGGATGTTCAGTGCTTATTCTCCAACATCACAACACAAAGGCATCAATTCTTTTTATGTCATCCTTATTCATTGTCCAGGTCGCAGATGCATAGCTAGTAATCGGAAAGACTAGGACCTGAATCAGACACATCTTAGTTTTCAAACTGATATCACTACTCCTCAATAATTTGGGTAGGTCCCTAACTATACTTCCCCCCCCCCCAGTGCAATGTATCTTCTTATTTCCTGACTGTTCATACCCTGGGTGTTAAATGTGGATCCAGGCAAGATGAAACTGTTGACAGTTTCAATCTCTTCTCCATCCATCATGACACTACCTATTGGTCTATTGGTAAGAATCTTTGTTTTATTGATATTGAAACACATTGCATTCCTTGATCTTCTGCAACAAGTGCTTCAAGTTCTCTACACTTTCAGCAAATAAGGTTGTACCATCTGCATACTGCAGTTTATTGATGAGTTTCCCTCAAATCCTGATGTCACACTCCTCTTCACAGAGTCCATATTCTTGCATAATTTGCTCAGCATATAGATTGAACAGGTATGGACATAGAATAATACAACCCTGACACACTCTCTTCCCAATTCCAAACCATGCAGTGCTCCCCTGCTCCATTCACACAATAGCCGCCCGATCCAGGTATAGGCTCTGCATTGAGCACAATCAAGTGCTCTGTGATTTCAATTCTTCTCAATGTCACCACAACTTGTCCACAGGAACCTAGATATGATCTTAAATCAATTCTATCTGAATTTCATGATCATCTTAAGAATAATTTTGAGGCACTGAACACCAATGGCAAAAGACTAAATGAGTTGTGGAATTACATCAAGGATATCATTGATGAAGAAAGCAAAAGGTCATTATAAAGAGAGAAGAAAGAAAAAAATTGAAATGGATGTCAGAAGAGACTCTAAAGATTGCACTAGAAAGTTAAGAAGTCAAATCTAAAGGAAAACATGTTGAAGTCAAAGAGCTGAACAGATGATTTCAAAAGGCAGCCTCGGAGGACAAAGCAAAGTATTATAATGGAATGTGCAGAGCTGGAATTGGAGAATAAAAAGGGAAGAACTCATTCTGCATTTCTCAAGCTGAAAGAACGGAAAAACAAATTTAAGCTTGATGTGACAATATACAAAGATGTTATAGGCAATATACTGAATGACCCAGAAAGCCTCAAAAGAAGATGAATACACAAAGTCACTATACCAGAAAGAATTGATTGACACTGGAAAATTTCAGGAAGTACCATATGGACAGAGCCAATGGTAATGAAGGAGCAAGTAGAAGCTGGACTGAAGGCACTGACAAAAAAATAAGGCCCCAGAAATAGGTAGGATACAAATAGACTTGTTTCAATCAACAGATGCAGCCTCAGATGCACTCACCAGTCTATGCCAGGAAATTTGGAGGATAGCTGTCAAGAGGTCGATATTTGTTCCCATTCCCAAGAAGGGTGATCCAACTGAATGTGGTAATTATTGAACAATATCATGATATCACATGCAAGCAAAATACTGCTGAAAATCATTCAGAATCAGCTGGAACAGAAGTTCAAGCAGGATTGAGAAGAGGCTGTGGCACTAGGGACATCATTGCTGATGTCAGATGGATCCTGGCTGAAAGTAAGGAATACCTGAAGAATGTCTGTTTGTGCTTTATAGACTATGCAACAGCATTTGACTGGATCATGTATGATATATATCCAGAGCAAGAGCCAAAAAGGCTCAATTTAGGAAAGTTCCTAGTTTATGGATTCTGATTGCGCAAATCTATAGATAGTGAGCAAGAGGGAGCTCGGGTGGCCTAGTAGCAAGAAGCGGCACTGCAATCTCGAAGGCACAGGGTTCAAATACACCAGTTGCTTTGGAGGAGAAGGATGGGCAACCTCATCCTGTGTGATTAACCACCTCTGAAAACCTACTGGAGGGTCAGCTATGGGTCAGTTCTGACTCAAGAGTACACAACAACAACATTATAGCGAAAACCTGATGATGGAGAGTGGGTTTTGCTCACTAGAGAGATGATAAGAAAGCCACCATGGGGCAGGAGGGGGATGACATTTTTCTTCTTTCAATTACATCAACTCCAAGAGGATCAATAAAATCCTGAAATCAACTGAAATAATACGTCATTCAAAGGGTAATTCTATTTAGATTAAGCATGCATTTCTTTTCAATCAAGTGCAGTGTCACAAGCAGGAAAGAAAGAACTGAGCTTACATTATTAATTCAGTGCCAATAATGAATCACTTTAGAAGCAAACACAGTATAGATGGTGCAGCAAAGCACCTCAGACAACACTGGAATTCCAGTGAAGCATCGACGTCTTGGGTGGAAATCATCACTGAAATGTCAGATGTGTTATCTAAAGGCTTATTCTCACCGAGGCTCAGCCTCTGCAGGGGACTCTTTTCAGATCTAAACCTCACTGTCACACCGTTATCCAAACTTCTTTTGGAGATTTCCAAGCATTACTTAATACTAAGGAGAACTCTTCCTTGACCCAAAGCTTATACATCACATTTTTTTAAAAAACAAAGAGATACATGTCCTAGAATGAACTTAGCTGAGTCCCTGGAGAACGCCCTTCTCCTGATCACCTAAAATTAGCTTTTTGGTCTTTCTTTTTTCTTTTTATAAAAGTATATTTCAAGAGTGGTTAGCTGTCCTAGGGTTTTATCAGCATAATTGATTTTGATGCTTAGGGAGTGAGTATGCCCTAATTACACAGTCAGCCTTCCTAAACATGTTGTTTATGTCTCTTGCTGAAATGGCTGTGGTTTTAGATTGGCCATTTACAACTTGATTTGAAGGGAAACCAGACTTTTTCTTTTCTTCCTTCTGATCTCATAGAAGTTTCAAGGAGCTGTAACATCCTGTCTGAATTCTCCATCCGAGGTTAAGTTAATAACGACGCTGGCCTCTCTTAGGCAGACTAAAAAGAAACAGGGCAGTGCTGAAACGGGAGTGAGCGGCACAGGCTGGGTGCCGGTGCAGAGCAGGAGACCTAGCTGCAGAGAGAAGCCACTCTATCTTGTTAATTTAATTGATGGCTGCCACGTGGGAATGTATGCCCAAAACTTCCCATCTTCTGAGTTTTCAAAAGAAGCCAGCAATCTGAATTTTAATGCTAAGTCTGATGTTTTTCCAATGTTGACAGTAAACTGAAAAGAAAAATTAAATACAATGTCCATCATTCAGCAACATCTGGAATAACTGGATAATATGTTTGTCTTTGATCTTTAAGAGCAACTGCCGAACAGCTGGATCTCCTCATTCATCTGCCATTTTGCTGTTTGAATGGACATGCAACTGCCATGTGCAGGTTTCTTGACTCTCACAAGGGTCTCTTATCTTACCCTTAGTATAAACTTTGGACTCAGTTTGAACAAGGTTTCTGGAAAATCCTTGATAAAATATTTAGGATGCTTTTTTATTTCCCCATGTATCAAATGAGTGCAATGTGCTATAACTGACAAATCCAGAAGGTCTGGAATGGAAACTATGATAAACCTAATTACAAGTCTGAGTTCATGAATCATTAAACACCAGTGTAAAGACCAACTGTATAGTGTAAAATCATGGATTCTAGACTAGTTACTATACCGACCTCATCTTTGGGGGTTTATATGAATGCCCATCAATTGGGGGTAACTCTACAGTTAGCAGACTGGAATCTCATTGTCTTGGTCTACAGGGAGCTTTAGTGGTGTGTTCTATAGGGAACTGCACCAATAACTGAAAGGTGGTTAGTGCAGACTCACTAGCATTTCTGTGGGAGAATGAGAGGCGATCTTCTCTTGAACAATTTGAGCCTTTGAAAACCCACTGGAGGGTCAGTTATGAGTTGGTTCTGACTAGTTAGCAATGAATGAGTAATCTTGGTCTGAACTGTAGAAAAATAAGGTAGATTCAGCTCTGACTCAGTGACTCCATACACAACAGAACAAAACCTGCCAGTCTTGCATTATCTTCACAATCACTGGTATGTTCAAGTCCACCATTGAATTCACTGTGTATGTGAATGTCTGCCAATCTAGGAGGCTCAACTTTCAGTACGATATTAGCGGCATTCATTTTCAATCCAGACAATTTCCATTGACTAGGTTTTTGGAAGCAGAGTTCCAGGGTTTGCTTTCTAGTCTGAAAACTCTGCTGAAACTTGTGCACAAATGATGACCTTGCTGGTGGGAAGGCTTTTGACTTCATTGTTGTTGTTTTTGTGTGTCGTAGAGTTTGAATACAATTCATAGAGACTCTGAACAACAGATTTGAACCCTGTTCTTTCTGGTGTCATCCTCATAATTCCTGAAAAGTATTGCTACAGTCACGTGTCAATCCATCTGGTTGAGTGTCTTCCTCTCTTTCTCTCTCCAGCCTCTCTGCCTTTCCAAGTATGATGTCCCTCTCAAATGAATAGCCTCTCTTAGCAAAATGCCCGAACTATTTGAGGTGAAGCTTTGTCATCCTTGCTTCCAAGGGACATTCTAGCTGCACTTTCTCCAAGACATATGTATTTGTTCTTTTGACAGCTTATGGAATATTCAGTGCTCTTCTCTAACAACACAGCTCAAAGGCATCAATCCATCTCTCCTCCTTATTTATCCAGCACCACACCCACATGACCGGAGCACAACAAACTGAAAGACAGGCGGCAGAGAAAAGAACTAGTTAGCCCTAAACTTTGTATTTACTTTTGCACTTATCTCTTGTACCCAGTGGAAGCTGCCTACCTGGGGACATTTCCAAGCCCTCTTTAGTACTTTTTACCCGAAGTGGACATTTGTGAATTTATTGCTAATGGAACGTATGCAGAGGTGCCAGATACCACTTCTAGGGCAAAGCTTTTCATGAGGATATAATGCCTTCCTGGAGGCATTATGTTTCTTTATGACTTACTGAAAAGTCACAAGTTAGAAAGCAACTTTTTTCTCTAAATCATCTTTTGAGATAAGTTTTCTACAAGTCAGGGATACCTGCATTAAATTGTTAAATAAAAACAAAAGACAATTCTATTATAGTAAGCTCCTGGAATTTTGAAACTGCAGACGTTATGTTAGGCAATACACTCACTCTGTAGTCAATGAGATTTTCTTGATGTACAATATTTTTGGCTCTGCATAAGTAATTCTGACGGGAGGATTTAGTAGACCACAATCTTGCTAATGAATTATGAAGTTTACTATGCAAATAAGGCACATGAAACTCTTGCCTAGATGGATTCATTACTGTGTAGACTAGATAACTGTGATTAACTAAGGGATTTTGTCATTTGCTAGGGAGCTTTGGCAACCTAGTGGTAAGAAGCTGTACAGCAATCTTTAGGGCACACAATTAGAATTCACCAGCTGCTCTGTGAGAAAAGGATGGGCAATCTCCTTCTGTGTGATTTACTGCTTCTGAAAACCTGCTGGAGAGTCAGCTTGATTACACACAACAACAACAACAACAACAACAGGCTTAAAATATCCATCTCACAGAGCTTAGAAGGAGACCTCAGTACCATTGAAAAGAAGAGCTAGAAGCAGAGCACAGGCTTTGGAGGTGGAGTCCCTGTGCTGAGAACCTCCTTTACCCATGAGATAGGGAAAGCGCTGGAGATGGCATGAGACAGCATGTGATGGTGGAAGACAGCAAGAAATATGAGACTGACAGCTTTTGTTGGCTTCCAAACTGGCAGAACATGGCAGCTACATGGAACGAGCTGAGTGCTTTTTTTCAGGAGGCTTCCTGACAGAGCTCAGTGCTTCTGAGCTAATGAGCTGGAATAATTGCCAGTACATAGGTTGGGTGAAAGGCACATGACAGTAAATCTGATTGGAAGGACCTACAGGTCAGAAGCACTTACAGAGGGCCTGGCATTAGTAAGAGATATGACTGTTGTGTTGGAAGCCATTGTTACTGACAAACTGTACCCTACTTTCATAATTGCTCTTGTTACTTACAAGTTGATCTTGAGTCTTAATTGTAACCTGTTACTTCCCTTTTAAATCCCATAATCAGCAGTATAATCTATGAGTTTTGGATGATCATTATAAGGAATTATTGAACCAAGCAGGAAAGTAGACAGTACTATGAGAGAGACAGCTAGTGTCAAATATAGTAAAAATATTGAAGAGTGGAGATATGTTTGACCTTCATTCTTTTCTAGAAATCAACTCCTTCTCCCTCCTGAAGTTAGAGTACCTTTGATGTTACTATATTACACCTTCTAACCATATATAATTTGTCTTGCATTATTTCCACTAATGTTAGGGGAATGATAAATATATAGTTAGTGTTGTAAGCATTTCTCTCATTTATGATCCATCTTTATTTGCTAATTTTAGGACCACAATGATGGTCCTTAAGTTAAGGCTCTTTGGTTATGTTGAATTTAAAAACAAACAAACAAACAAACAAACAAACAAACAAACACCCAAAACAACACAACAGCCAAACATCTAATTACAAATATTATGTGCTAATAAGGACTCTGGTAGCCTCTGGGATTAACTGCCTCTGAAAATCTCCTGGAGGGTCAGCTATGGGTTAGCTCTGATATAATGGTACAAAACAACCACTTTTGACTAGCAGCCTTATTCAGCTATGGGATGGTTCTGACTCTACAATACACAACAACAACAATAAGTAAGAGCAAAAGAACTAATGTTATGAAACCCAGGGGTTTTACTACATGAATGAAAAAGAACCCAACTTTCTCCTATTGTTATCACTGGATTAAAATGTATACAAAACCTACAGTATATACTATGCTGTTAGTGCCATGAAGTCAAGTACAATTCACAGCAACCCTATGAACAACAGATCTGAACCCTGTTCCTACCCTGCACCATCCTCACTCTTCCTGACACATTAGAGCCCATTGTGGCAGGCACTGTGACAATCCAACTTGTCGAGGGTCTTCCTCTCCTTTGCCAACCCTTGCAAGCATCATGTCTTCCTCCAAGAAACAGCCCCTCCCAGTAATATGCCCGAAATATGTGAGGCAAAGCCACATCATCTTTGCCTCCAAAGAGCACTCTGGCTGCGCCCTTTCCCCAGACATTATTGTTTGTTCTTTTGGCCATCATGGGATGTTCAGCACTCTTTCCAACACCACAGCTCAAAGGTATCAATTCTTCTTCTTTCATCTTTATTCACTGTCCAGCACTCAGATGCATAGCAAATAATTAGAAAGACCATGGTCTGAATCAGACATACCTTAGTCTTCAAACTGACATCATTACTACTCAATAATTTGGAGAAGTCCCTCACTGTATATTTCCCAGTGCAATATATATTCTGATTTCCTGACTTTTGGTAACAAGAGGGTTAATTGTGGATCCAAGTAAGAAGAAATTGTTGACAGTTTTACTCTTTTCTCCTTCTATTGGTCCAGCTGTAAGAATTTTTGTTTTCTTGACACTATATATATACTATAGTATATATAAGCAGATGCCATAGTGATGTCAACTTTGTAAAGATACAAATAGGAGTGGCAATTCAGGATGATTGAAAAGAAATTTTAGAACTTTATTCCTTTTCCTTCATCTTGAATGACAAGGCAGAGCTAGTCAGCTAAATCTTACATTCTGCTTTAGATCACATAAGCATTTCCTGGCATATATAACCCTGGGAGGGATTCCAAAAACTTCAGACATTCCTTGAAATCAGTCAGCCTAAGGAATTAACAGCTCTTCAGCTGGATGCCAGGCTTTCTTACTTATACCAGGCTTAGAAAATCACACTGATACTACTGATACCAGAAAAAAAAAGTCCTGCCAACTCTGGTCTCGTTCCTCACTGGCTGTAAGCCAGAAACCTATCACCTTACCAAGTCATGGGAGACATCTCGATACCTGGAGGCATGGGCTGGGTGGCAACTTGCTGCATTAATGCTTTAGGAAAAGAAAGAACAAAGTTCCTTTGCCTCTGTAAGTGCCAGTGATTCCTAGTTCATTCTCTACTTCCAACTTCTTGAGTTTTTAATGTCTTCCCTCTTCGACACAAACACTGATTGCTCATTTATGCTTCCTAATACATTGAGTGGCCGTGTGTATATGCTGTGCTGTGAAAGTTGCTGCCACACAGACAAGAGACAGCTTGGTTATAAGGTATTCCCTGCTCAACGTGAGATCATGAAAGATAATGTGAATATAATAGAAAAATACTATTGTAGAGCAACATAAAGTAGTTGAACAAAGGAAGGAAGAGAACCTTCTAAAGGCAGACATCTTCCCACATAGAAATTACCTCTAACATGGGCACAGAGGCATCATTAAACTCCAGTCCCTTTGCACATCATGGTGCCTGTCAGTAAGTTCATCGAGGTCCTAATTTATCTTTTCTAATGATCATTACATTTGGAAATTATGAAAAGAGGAAAAAAATAACAGAAACTTTAAATTGCTTCTGGAAAATCAGAATATATTTTCTACTTTCACGCTAATTGAGTTTTAGTAGCCTAGCGAGAAAAAGCTGCACTGCAATCCTAAAGTCAGGTGGTTCAAATCCGTAAGTTTCTCTGCAGGAGAGGGAATGACAATCTCATCCCATGTGATTTACTGCCTCTGATAACCCACTGGAGGGTCAGTTATGGGTCAATTCTGACTCAACAGTATCTCTCTCTCTCTCCATATATATATGGAGTAACATATATGGAGTAATATATATGACACAACTGAGTGTGCAAACTACAGAACAGTGTCATTGATTTCACATGCAAGCAAGATTCTACTGAAGATTATCCAAAAACGATTAGAACAGCACATCAGCAGAGAACTGCCGACTGCCGGAAGTCCAGGCTGGGTTTAGAAGGGGTCGTGGTACTAGGGATATTGTTGCTGATGTTAGATAGATCTTGGCTGAAAGCAGAGAATACCAGAAGAATGTCTATCTGTGTTTCATTGATTATGCAAAGGCATTTGACTGTGTGGATCATAACAAACTGTGGCTGACTCTGAGAAGAATGGGAATCCCAGAACATTTAATTGTGCTAATGTGAAACCTATACTTGGACCAGGAGGCAGTAGTCAGAACAGAGCAGGGTAACACTGCATGGTTCAAAATTGGGAAGGGTGTGCGCCAGGGATGCATCATGTCTCCATACCTTTTCAACATGTATGCAGAGCAGATTATCTGAGAGGCTGGGCTCTATGAGTAGAATTGTGGCATCAGGATTGGTGGAAGATCTATTAACAATCTGCGTTATGCAGATGACACAACCCTGCTTGCTGAAACTGAGGAGGACCTCATGCACTTGCTGTGAAGGATCAAGGACTGCAGCCTTCAGTGTGGACTGAGGTTCAATGTCAAGAAGACAAAGATTCTCACCACTGGACCAATTGGCAGCATCAAGATGGATGACGAAGAGATTGAGATTGTTCACAGCTTCAGTCTGCTCGGCTCCACAGTCAACACTCTTGGCACCAGCAGTCAGGAAATCAAAAAGCGTATCGCGATGGGAAAGTCTGCTGTTAGGGACCTCTCTAAAGTACTCAGGAGCAACAGTGTCTCTCTGGAGACTAAGGTGCGCCTGATACAGGCCATGGTCTTTGCAATTGCTTGTTATGCATCAGAGAGTTGGACAATGACTAGGGAGGACAGAAGGAGAGTGGATGCTTTTGAGCTATGGTGCTGGAGAAGAGTACTGAATGTACCATGGACTGCCAGGAAAACAAACAGATTCATCTTGGAGAGGATTAAACCAAGCTACTCCTTGGAGGCAAGGATTCTGGGGCTTCGTCTGACATACTTTGGACATGTTGCCAGGAGGGACTGGTCCTTGGAGAGGGACATCATGCTTGGGAGGGTGGAGGGACAGAACAGGAGGGGAAGACCCTCTATGAGATGGATTGACTTGGTGACTGGGGTAATCGGGATGGGTGTGTCAGAGGCAGTGCGGTTGGCGCAGGATAGAGCAGGGTTTAGGGCTGTTGTGCATAGGGTTGCTATGAGTCGCAAACGACTCGACGGCACATAACAACAGCAACAACATATATATATATATATATGTGTACATGTACATGTATATGTATATGTATATGTATATGTATATGTATATGCATATATATTACTCTCTGAAATGCATATTGAACACAATCTCCCAGAATTCTCTAATGGGATTAAACTCTAGTTGCCCATAGTTCTAACTTGTTCTATAACAAATATACATTTGATCAGCTGTTTTCCTTTCCTGATTCTCTACCCAGGCTCCTACAATAATGTGGTCTCTGGTGGCTCAGTGGATAGGGAGGTGTGGTGCCAGCCTGAAGGTGGGGATTCAGATTCATCAGCTGCTACCGGGAGGAAGAGGCGCAATCGCCTTCCATGTGATTTACAACTTCTGAAAACACACTGGAGGGTCTGCTATGGGTCAGTTCTGACTCCATGGCAATGAGTCCCTACAAATCTCCTCATATGAGATTCCTTGTACTCAAATTCTTGACTCAGGGTTTCATTCCTGAGGAACTCAAATATTACTAACTTAGTCTCAATTTATTGGTTATCATATATTGAGTGGAAAAAATGATACTTTCAAAACTATGTGTTTTAGTGTCATGTTAATAATATTTGAACTTATCAGAGAACCACTTGATCAGAATATGTACCCTAAATAGTAAAACTTATTCATTCCTTTCTGAACGTTCAAGACAGAATGTTCAATCTACACAGATCCACCTGGCCTTGAGGTAGATTAATTTCAGGTAGCAATCAAAGTGAGTTTGAATTTGCATCATTTGGCCTCTAAGAAGCTGAGCTGCAACCCCAAAGGTACGGGGTTCGAACCTGCCAGCTGCTCCACCAGGAGACGGATGGACAATCTCTTCCCATGTGTTCACTGTCTTTGAAAACCCCCTGGAGAGTCAGCTATGAGTCGGCTCTGACTTGTTAGTACACGATAACAATAGCAACATATCCATTTGAAGGGCGCTCTAGTGGCTTAAGGGTAAAAAGTTGTGCTGCCAACACAAAGGCATGCAGAAAGGAGCAGTGGGTGGATTTGAACTGTATGCCTTTTGGTTGCCTCTGAACAACCTGCTAGAGGGTCCTCTCTAAGTCAATTCCAACTCCGTGGTAAATAATAACAACTTACAGACTTTAACACCAGTGGTCATTCATAATGTCACTGTCATGGAGAAGATAATGTCTTCTATGGAGAAGAGAGATGGATGCACTGAAGAGGACGTGGGCAGCATGGTGCTGGTGCACAGGCATTGCGTTCTCTCCCCACCCCGATGCATATGGAATGGAAGGATAAACCAAATGTCCTCCGGTCCTGGTGCTTCCATTATACAACATTTCAAATGATAAAAAAGGCTATTAAGAAAAATTATGCCTAACATATAAATGGCTGAATAATGCAATGATATAATGAGCATATTCAAAAGCAAGCTATTCCATCATAATAAGACCGAATATATTCTACAAGAGAAATATGTTTCTGCACCGTATCCAATGTCAGAGAGTAATATCTTGAAGCAAATGGTTTTCATATTAAAATAATAATCCAATATTAGTGGCAGAAATATCAAGTATCTTTAAAGCAAAAGGCTTTTGCATCAAATGGAGTATCTAATACTGAGTTTTCAAAATGTTTATTCCCAGTGCTTTCCCAATAAATCAAAAGTTAAGTGACATGTATTTCCCAAACATTCTGTCTCAGAGAAAATGAATCAGTTCACCAACTAATGAACTATCCTTTGTTTACATTTGATGTGCACATAGCCAATGCATAATTCTGTCTCTGCATATGTCATTAATAAAATAATGTTGTTAAGGGCCATCAAGTCGCTTGTGACTCATAGTGACCTTATGCAAAATAGCTCTGAACTCTGTCCTATCCTGAGCCAATCTCACCATCTGTGACATACATATCCCCATTACACCAATAATCATGTCAGTTCACCTCATTCAGGATCTTCCTCTCCTGCACTGACCCTCCACCCTTCCAAGAATGGTTTCCTTCTGCAAGTACTGGTTCCTCCTGGCCACGTATTCAAAGTATGTAAGACAGAGTTTCACAATTCTTGCCTTCAAGGAGCAATCTGTTTTCGCTCTCTCCAGGAAACATTTGTTTGTTCTTTTGGCAGTCCATGGTATGTTCAATATTCTTCTCCAGCACCAAACACACAAGCATCAATTCTTCTTGTCATCCTTAGTCTATATCAAGCTTTCAGATGCCTACCAGGCAACTGAGAAGGCCATGGTCAGGTGCACCTTGGTCTCCCGACTGACATTATTGCTCTTTAGCAGCTTGGAGAAGTCCCTGACTTTTCTAAAGCAACTTGTCTTTTGATTTCCTGATTGTTGGTTCCAAGAGTGTAAGTTGTGGATTAGAGCAAGATGAAATTGTTAACAACCTTAATCTTTTCTCCATCTATAATGATGCCGCTAGTTGGCCCAGTGGTGAGAATCTTTGTATTCTTGATGTTGAGATGCAATCCATATTGAAGACAATAGTACACGACTTTCTGCTGCAAATACTTCAAGCCTTTCTCAGTTTTGGTAAGTAAGGTTGTGTCATCTGCATAATGCAGGTTTTTGATGAGTCTTCCTCCAATCCTGATGCCACATTCTACTTCATAAAGCCCAGTATCCCCAAAGACATGTTCTGCATATAGATTAAATGTTATCGGAAAAGGAAATATCCTTGATGCTCTCCTGCTGTGATTCTGAAACATGTTCCTTTTACTATTCCCTTGCCCTGTTCATATGACAGCTTCCTGGTCTAAATACAAATTTTGTATGAGTACAACCAAATATTCTGAGATTCCTATTCTTTGCAGAGTTAGCCATAATACAATTAAATACAATAATGTGTTGTTGTTGTTGTTATGTGCCATCAAGTTGCCTGTGACTCATAACAACCTTATGTACAACAGCTTTGAAGCCTGTCCTGTCTTGATCCAGTCTCACTGACTCTTGAGACACCAGTGACCAGTGACACCATCTCATCTGGGATCTTCCTCTCCTGTGCTGTCCTTCCACCCTTCTGAGCATGATGTCCTTTTCCAAGGACCAGCCCTTCCTGGACATGTGCCCAAAGTATGTTAGATCGAGCTTCAAAATCCTAGGCTCCAAGAAGAAACTTGGTTTCACCTTCTCTAGGACAGACCTATTTGTTTTCTTGGCAGTCCATTATATGTTCAGGACAACAATAATAACAACAAAGAAGGTAAACTTATTTACCTTATACAAATATAAAACTTGCATTTCTTTCTTAAGACTTGAATAAAAAAAAATTCTAAGTAGAAATACGACGTTGTTGTTATTGTTGTTAGGTGCTGTCGAGTAGTAGACAACTCACAGCAACCCTGTGAATGAAAGGCCTGAGCACTGTTTGTACATAGAGTTTCCAGAGACAAGCCATTTCGGAAGTGGATGTAACTCCTGCTTCCAGGCTTGATTTAGTCAGGAAGCTCCAGAAAACACTGTCCACCATGGGTAACCATTACCATAATTGGCAAATCAATGTACCAGTGTTCAGCATCACAGCAACCACGAGTTACCCCTGTACAGCAGTGCACAGACCAGTGCTATACAACCTAGAAGAATGTTTGACAAGAAAACTATTTGAACCTGGCCTGTGGGCCGCAGATTAAAATCCCCTACCTTTGGCTTGGTAGCATAACTTTCTATCCACTAGGCCAACGTAGCTCTATGTCGTTGTTGTTATTGTTGTTAGGTGTCTTTGAGTTGTAGACAACTCATAGCGACCCTGTGAATGAAAGGCCTGAGCACTGTTCGTACATAGAGTTTCCAGAGTCAAGCCATTTCGGAAGTGGATGCGGCTCCTGCATCCAGGCTTGTTTTAGTCGGGAAGCTCCAGCAAACACTGTCCACCATGGGTGACCATTACCACGTTTGGCACATCAGTGTCCGTGTTCAGCATCACGAGTCAAGGCACAAATCTTGTTTTTAAAATTTAACTTAATAGGGAGCTCTGGTAGGCTGGTCTTTAGGAAACTGAGCTCCAGTGCAAAGGCCACCCTTCTCTGGCAGTTTGAATCCAGCAGAAGCTCCAAGGGAGACAGTCTGGTCACCTCCTCCTGTTTCATTCACAACCTCAAAAACCCAAAGGAGTGTTAGCTTTGAGTTAGTTTGGCACCATAACAATTGGTTAATGAGTTACTAATGAGCCAGGACTGATTGGCTTGTTTAAAGAATAAAACAGTTGTCAGTTAGGTGTTAGAAACATAAAATCTAATTGGTGAGTTAAAGGCAAAGTTAATAATAACATAACACTAGTCATACAAGATCAGTTGCCAAACCAGCACAACATACACTGCTGCTGTTTCAAGTGCTACCAAGTCTATTTTTAACTCAGAAACCACATATGATAGCTACATTGATTATTATTAATTCAGGAAATGTGAATCATTGTGGTAAGATTTATCTTATCTGGGTTAATCTACAAAACCAATGCCTTCAGTTACCACACATGAAAAACGAATTAATTATGCAAGCCTTTTCTTCCACTATGCCCTTAGGGACTATTCTGTAATAGTTGTCAAAGAACAATGACTACTATTGTGAGTATCTATTGTGAGCACTATTATAGGCCCTAGATTAAGTGACTGACATGGATTATGCACAGGGATTAACTTTGAATTTTTAGAATAATAGGCAAATACTATTCTCATTCTATGTGTAAGTCACACAGTGGTAAATGATGAAGCTGGGATTTAAGTTCAGTTACTCTGACTCTACAGTCTCTAATTAGGTGTAGAAACCACCTCTCCTACCAGGTATTAGCAAGAAGTGCACATACACTTAGCTCCCTCAATCAATCACTAGACTGGAGTGTTAGGAGTACCTTTATACACAAAAAAGGGCAAACAAAGGAAAAATTTATCTATATTATCATGACTAATAAAGAACAAGATGTGTGTGTGTGTGTGTGTGTGTGTTTCCTCCAGTCTTCTTTTATAGACTTGTTCAGCTGAAGAATTCATTACCTTTGACAATAAATGACTTAGTCTAATAGTCCACATACTTTGGACATGTTAGGAGGGGCTGGTCCTTGGAAAAGGACATTATCCGTAGAAAGGCAGAGGGTCAGTGAAGGAGAAGACGACAATGGACAGAAAAAGTCACTGCAACAGTGGGCTCAAAGTCAGCCGAGATGATGAGGATGGCACAGGATAGGGCAAGGTTCAGATCCTTTATCCACAGGGTCGCCATGAGTCATAGTCGACTTGAGGGCACCTAACAACCGACCACCACCTAGAGTCTACACTTGGGAAAGTAATTCAATAGGGAATACCTGGTCAGCAGCCCAAGGATTAGGAATTCTGAAAATGTCCAGAATGATTTAAACAATGATAACAGGAAAACTCAAACAGGATTCTTGAACTGATGGAAGACAGAAGTGAAAAAAAAATGCAAAAAAATTTCAAAGAATTTGCAGATACCATGTCTAGAAGGCAAAGTACTCCAAGTGAGCCACAAAGGTTAACCAAACATTCTAAAACTTTGCTACTCAAAGCCACCTGCTTCTGAAAGGTCACTAGTCTTGGAAGCCTGAAGGCACTGTTCTTGATACAGGTGGAGCTGGCATGAGTCTGAATTAACACGAGCATGAGGATCGACAACTTATAGTGCAGTCCTGAATCCAACAGAACCCTCTCACCCAGCCTAGGATACTGCACCACAATTTTTATTTTAATAAGATCTCTAGATAATTCACATGAACATTAATGTTTGATGAACACTGGCTAAAAGATATTAAATTTTCTTAGTGTAGATGCTAAAGGCTGAGAGGAAAAAGTTTAGGCTGCACTACGGAGAGCTCGAGGGGCTTGTTATTATTGTTGGTGTGTGCTGTCAAATCAGAAGCGACCCACAGCTGACCCTCCAGCAGGTTTTCAGAGGCAGTAAATAGCACAAGAGGAGATTGACCATCCTTTCCCAGTGGAGCAGCTAGCGGATTCGAACTGCATGTCCTTGGGATTGCAACACAACTTCTTATCATTAGGCCACTAGAGCCTGTGCTGGCAACTCAAAGGTATGTGGTTCACATCCATCAGCTGCTCTGTGAGAGAAAGGTGAGCAATCTCTGCCTGTGTGATTTACTGCCTCTGAGAAACCACTGGAGGGTCAGCAATGGGACAGTTCCAACTGATGGTGGTCCAGTGGCAGAATTCTTGCTTTCCATAAAAGCTATTCCAGCTCATTTCCCAGAGAGTGTACCTCTTGCACAGTTATCCTTGTGGTATGCTATGATGCTGTATGTATTTCAGAGGAGCTACCAGTCTAACAATAACAACCAGGCTAACACAGGCCAATTAAGAACTATTTCTTTCTTCTTAAGTGCATGCCTTAGGAGAGGATGAGCCAAATCTGTCTTTACTACCAATCCAATGTAGAAACCTTGTGAATGACAGACCAATAAACAAGCTGAGACCACTATCAATAGGATGTTCCTTGCCTAGGTTACAATTTGAGACCCTAACCTACCTCTCCATACATCAGAAGTACCTAGCAACAAATGAATGGATAGAAAAACTGATATAGTCGTATAATGGAATACTACACAGCACTGAAAAAACGGAACTCATAAAACACTACACACCATGGGTAACTCTGTAGGACATTGTGCTGAGTGAAATATCTCAGTCACAAAAGGACAAATACTGCATAGTATCACTGTTATAAAGCAGGTCTGACATGAGAGTTTGAGAGGAGAATAGGATAAGAGTGGATAGATAATGAACATTGCACTGGAACAGATGAAAGGAAAAAATTGTTTAAAAGCAATTTATGATTAGGCATTATATGTACAACAATAGCCCAGAATAAGAGGGACATTGCAAACAGGATTGGGGGTGAGGGAGAGGGAGGTAATTGTGCAACAATGAATGAATATTTTATTTAAAAAAGTGAACTGGGGCGGGGGAAGGGGAAAGGGAGAGGGAGTAAAAATGTACGACAATGAATGAATGAAAATCTAACTTTTCTGTAAACGTTCATTAAAAACATTCATTAAAATCACAATTAAAACGAGAAAAAAAAATCCATTTTGAAAAGAGTCCAAAGAGGAACTTTTCTCCCTACTTCCACCACCATCATGTTAATCTTTTTTTGGAAACTCACACTCCTTGACTATACTGTCCTTTTACCAAGAGTTTGGGGAAAAATGAAACTGTCTTGTCAATTGAACTTTCTTTTTGAAAAAAGAATCTGTTTCCAGAAACCTGGAGTAGGATCCATTCAATTAATCAGATTGCCTATAAGCAAATTTGCAAGGGAGGGTTTGAGAGGGAATGGTGGTGGTGGTGGTGGCGGTGGAGAACGCACACATGAGCTATTTATACCACTGAAACCTTCTTATGACTTAATCTTCCTTCAGGATTCTAAGTTATAAGGCGAAATCCTGTGAAGGTCAAAGCTGCATCCACTTACCTAGCAAATGAAAGGGACCAATGTGGAGCCCTGTGATCCTGTTGCCCCACTGAACCAAGCCTGGATCTCGAATGGGTCTAAGATTCTAAAGGGTCATGTTGGGATTTCTGCAGTCTTTTATAACTACCTCCTTTGACAATGAATGATGTGCGTCCTTCCTTCCAATTAAGACCACCCTTATACCATCACTTCAACCTAAATATTTTTGTTAAAATATGAGGGGGTGGTGCCTAAAATAGGCATTTTGCCCATGGATTTTTTTGTGACATGTTAGAATGAGTTAGACATCCTGAGTCTTGGATGTATAAGCACAACTATTGAAGACAAAACCATACCTAAAAATTCCATAACGGAAACAGAAGTATCATTTCAAAAACTACACATAGCAAGGCAGACTAGGGTTGTGTAGGAGTGTACTTCAGAATTGAAAATTATAGTTATGGATGAGCGAATTTTTTAAAAAAATTAAAACTAACAGTCATGAAAGGGAAAAACATAAAAATTTCCCCTAAGTTGTGTCAGGAAGCTGTGTTGCAATCCCAAAGGCAGATGGCTTAAGTGATTCAAATCCACCAGCTGTTCCAAGGGAGAAAGATGGGCAATATCCTCCTATGAGATTTACTGCCTCTGCAAACCCCCTGGAGGGTCGGCTGTGGGTGAGTTCTGACTCAACAGCACACAATAATGACAACAACAATCTCTGAAATATGTGCTGTCAATCCTACCTTAGTTCTTAGGGCTCTAATGCCCTTTGAGAATGCATTATCTTTGTTATGTTAATTAAACAAGATGAGTGTAAGATATGTTCCTGAGTCTTTTGAATCATAAAAATTTATTAAATAAGCAAGCAGAAAAAGGAGCATGTAAGGGTAGGAAGGAAAGAGAGAGAGAGAGAGAGAGGAAGAAAGAGAAAAGTAAAAGATAAGAGATGGGGTAGAAGAGATGCAAAGGACACATGGAAATCCCCAAAGAACCAACCAAGAGAAGCTAGGATAAGAGATCTTTGTAGTTCTAGCCCCTTAACGGTGAGAAAACAAATTTCTCTTTGTTAAAACCACCCAACCACCTGTAACACTTCTGCTATAGCAGTGCTTCCGTATCTAAGATAGAATTTACAGAGCAGGGTGTGTTTTAGCAGATATTTAAAATGTGGAAACATCTTTAGAACTGTATAATGGGTTAGAGTGGAAGAGTTTGAACGTGCACAATTGCAAAATAAACTTGTTATAATAATGGACATTAAAGGTAATTCTGGTGAGGGCTCAGAATGAAGTGAGCAGAGCTATAGGGAAATTCTGTATCATGTTTGTTGTTGTTAAGTTCCATTGAGTTGAGTACAACTCAACGTGACCCTGTGAACCACAGATCTGAACCGTGCTCTGTCCTGCACCATCCTCACAATCTCTGTCATGTTCAAGTCCATTGTGATAGTCACTGTGTCAATCTATCTCACTGAGAGTCTCATTTGTTGAGCCTCTGCATTTTTCAGCATGATGTCCCTCTCCAAGGACTGGTTCCTCTGAAAAATATACCCAAAATAAATGAGACAACGTTTCATCTTCTTCGCCTCTAAAGAACAACCTAGTTATATTTCCTCCAAGCCAGACTTGTTTGTTCTTCTGACAGTGCATGGGATAGTTAGTAATCTTCTCCAACACAGCAACTCAAAGGCACCAATTCTTCTATCATCCTTATTCACTGTCCAATTTTCAGATGCATAAGAAACAAGTGAATTCACAGATAATACAAATGGTCCCAGCAATAGAATGTTGCTAGAAATGTGAATGTTAAATATGGTTCTGGTAAGACTTTAAAAGAAAAGGAAGCACGTGAGATTGGGCAAAGGAGGAACGGTGATACTATTAATGCAGTGGCAAATAATGTGCCTGAGTTATGTTCAAATGTTTAGTATAAGACAGAGTGTATAAGTGATGAATTTGAGTATCTGACTGAGGGGACTTGTAACCAAGATCTTTAAGGAGTCCCGTGGATTCTCCTTGCTGCAAGAAGAACAAATGCAAGAGGAAAGAGATTTAAAAATGGACCGTCCAAAATGAAAACAGAATATAAAGACTGATGAAGTTCTATTGTCTAAGCAAAGGACATGTATCCTAGATTGATCTTCAAGGATGAAGCTAAACAATCCTTAATTAAAGAGATTCAGCCTGTGACTAATGGGTCTAATCAACCACCAGAGCAGAAAACCCATCAGCTTACACTGAAGGGGACAGAGGAAAAAATGATAGGAAACAACGCTGTCAGTCTCTTGGAATTCTAGAGGCAAAAAAAAAAAAAAAATAGACCAAAAGAGCTACATCTTTAGTCCTAAAAGAAAAGGAAAGGATCATCATTGGAGCAGCTCTTACAGAGGTTTCAAAGGTTAAGTTCATGTTCTCCTGGGCCTCAAAGTGTAGGACCAGAGCCTTTTAGGTGTCAAAGAGTTAGCTCTTAGCCAGTCAGTGAGACCTTGGATGAGGTTGTCATTAAAAGTACGCTGGGTGTTGGGGCTGCTGCCCAAAGCTGAGTGGGCACAAGGAGCAGAAGACCAGGCCTGCTGGGGCTGGGGAGTAGGTCACCACTCTGATGGACTAGGAGAGTGAGGTCACCCCAAACTGAAAGGGTTGATTTGCCACCCAAGTTTGTTGTTGTTGCTATGTGCCATTGAGTTGCCTGCAACTCATAGTGAGTACAAGAGCTTTGAACCCTACCCTGACAGTTTCACTACCTCAAACATACCTACCCTCATTACCCCAGTTACTGTGTCAATCCATCTAATCTGAGATCTTCCTTTCCTGCACTGGAGTCCCTCTCATCCTTCCCAGCATGATGTCCTTCTCCAAGGACTGGTCACTCCTGCCATAATGACCAATAAATGTGAGACAGAGTTTCAAAATCCTTGCCTTTACAGAACAGCTTGGTTTCACCTTCTCGAGGACAAATCTGTTTGTTCTCTTGGCCATCCATGGTATATGTTCATGGTATGTTTTCTCCAGCACCACAACTCAAAGGCACCAATTCTTCTTCTGTCATCCATAGTCACTACTAGCTCTCTGAAATTTAGCAAGTAATTGCAAAGACTATGGCCTGCATCAGGTACACCTTAGTCTCTAGACTGACATTGTTGCTCTTTAGCAATTTGGAGAAGTCTCTGACAAGAGATATCCCTGATGCAATTAATCTGTATATTTTCTGACTGCTGGTACCAATATTGTGGATGTAAGCAAGCTGAAATTGTTAACAACCTCAATCTCTTCTCCATCTATCAGTCTAAGCAGGTTTGGAAAAATGGAACTGAGGAAGCCCAGGGCCGAGCAGTTTCTACTCAAAATCCAGAGTGTACAGGCAACATCCAGCGTGGGTGGTGGAGGACAATGCCATTGCCCAGAAGGTCTTAAAGGAGGAGTATTATTTGCAACCTTTGAGAATTAATGTAAATTGTTCTGCTGAGTTTTTAACTTGCTTGGTACCCACTATCCATCCTCCCTCCCTCCTTCCCTCCCTCTCCCACTCCTTCCTTCCTTCCTTCTTTCCTTCCTTCCTTCCATCCATCCATCCATCCATCCATCTCCCATTTTTAAAGAAATACCTACTTGGAGCTTTTTCTGCCATCATACTTGAAAAACAGATTAATGTGTCCCTAGGTTTCACTGGTTCACCAAAGAAGAGGAATTTTGCTCCAGTATTGAATATGTTTGCAGTCTCATCCATAGTTGACTTAGATGATTCAGAAGATGGAATTTCAGACTTGGAATTGACTCAAGATTTTTGGGATGATGTAATGGGGTGAATGTGCTTTGTTTGCTCCAAAGGCATGAATTTTTGGAAGCTGAATGTTTGAATGTTAGGGATTCAGTTACGGTCCCCTCAAATATGTGTTGTATATCCTAACCTTTAAAATGTCATTTGCAAAAAAAAAAAAAAACAACAAAAAAAAAACCCCAAAACTGTCCTTTGCTTTGAGAATAAGCTGTCTTTGTTATGTTAATAAATAGGATTAGGGTGAGGTGTGTCTTTAATCAATCTGTTTTGAGATGTAAAAAGAGATTAAACAGTAAACTGAGAGAAGCCAAGAGGGAAGAGGAGAAGAGAGAGGGGAAGGAAAAGTCACACACACAGACACACACACACAGAAATGCTGAGATATATTGTTGTTGTTATGTGCCATCAAGTCACCTGTGACTCATAGTGACACTATGTACAATAGCTCTGAACCCTGCCCTATCTTGATCCAGTCTCATTGTTGCAGAAAAACCTATCCCTATCACTCCAGTCACTGAATCAAGCCATCTCATCATCCAGGGTCTTCCTCTCCTGCACAGTCCCTGTACCCTTCCAAGCATGATGTCTGTCTCCCAGGACTGGTCCCTCCTGGCTTTATGTCCAAAGTGTGTGAGCTGGAGCTTCCAAATCCTTGCCTCCAAGGAGCAGCCTGGTTTTACCCTCTCTAAGACAGACCTGTTTGTTCTCTTGGATCCTGTTTGTTCCTATAGATCGGAGAGATCTCCAAAACACCAGAAAGGAAAAAAAGGAAGAGATAGGCCCTTCTGCCAGAGCCAGCAGAAGAAAAGCCTTCCTCTAGAGTTGAGGCCTTAACCTTGGATTTTCTGTCTCCTCAGCTATGAAAAATTACATGTCTAACTCAAAGGCGGTTCTGATGGTTCCAATTCACCACCAGCACTGCATGAGAAGATGGAACTCTTCCATGTGATTTACATCCTCTGAAAGCGTGCTGGAGGCTCAGCTGTAAGTCAGTTCCAACTGTAGGGCAGTGAGTTTGAGTTTGAGTGGTTCCACTTGTAGTATCTCTGTGACAGTGTTAGAGTCAGAATCAGACAGGACAAGCAAAGAGAAGTGAGACTGGGCAAACAGAATGTTGAAGCAAATACCAGCAAGATAATGGAGACAGAAAGTCATATTTTGTAAAAAGCAAGAGTCATCACGACCAAGCAAGGAACAGATAGTAAGAGTCATCAGGATCAAACAATAGATGTTGTTATTACTCTTATGTACCACCGAGTTGCTTACGACTCATACTGACCCTATGTATAACAGCTTTAATCCCTGATCTATCTTGAGCCAATTTCACCCCCATGACCCCAGTTACCTAGTCAGTACATCTCATCCAGGGTCTTCCTATCCTGTGCTGTCCCTCTACCCTACCAAGCATTATGCCCCTCTTCAAGGACTGGTCTTTCTTTGCAACATGCCCAAGATATTATGTAAGATGGAGTTTCAGAATCCTTGCCTCCAAGGAGCAGGCTGGTTTTACCTTCTCTAGGATGAACTCGTTTGTTCTCTTAGCTGTTCATGGTATGTCCAATACCATAGCTCAAAGGCATCAATTCTTTTTCTATCATCCTTAGTTACTGTTCAGCTCTCTAATGGATAGCAAGTAATTGTGGAGATTGTGGGTTGGATCAGGTACACTTTAGTCTCTGGACTGACACTGTTGCTCTTCAGTACTCTAGAGAGGTCCTGACTGCTGATTTCCCAATGTAATTTGTCTTTTGATTTCCTGGCTGTTGGTACCAGAGTGTAGGACTGTGGAACCAAGGAAGCTGAAGCTGGTAACAATCTGTCTGTTCTCCATCTATCATGATGCTGCCAACTGCTCCAGTGGTGAGAATCTTTGTTTTCTTGATGTTGAGATTCAATTCATATTGAAGACTGCAGTCCTTGACTTTCTGCAGCAAATATTTCAGGTCCTTCTCAGTTTCAGTAAGCAAGGATGTATCATCTGTGTAACACACGTTGTTGATGAGTCTTCCTCCAATCTTTATGCCACCTTCCTCCTCATAAAGTCCAGCCTCCCAGCTGATCCGATCCACACAATAGATTAAAAAGGTATGGAGATAGGATGTATCCCTATTGTAAATCTTTCCTGATCTTCAACCATGCAGTGTTTCCTTACTCTGTTCTGATGACTCTTGGTCAAAGCATAGGTTTCTCATCAGCACAATCATGTGTTCTGGGATTCCCATTGTTCTCAAGGTTAGCCATGATTTGTCGTGATCCACACAGTCAAATGCCTTTGCATAGTCAATGAAATACAGATAGGCATTCCTCTGGAACTCTCTGCTTGCAACTAAGATTCCTCTAATGTTGGCTATAATGGCCTTAATGCCAAGCCCTCTTCTAAACACAGCCTACACATTTGGCAGATAACATTACCTTATAAGGAGAACCTCAGTACCCCCATAGTCCTGGCAAAAGAAAAACTGTCCCCAAAGTAACATCATACAAAGGGACAGTGGACGGAAGTGGGAACTGTCTGCCAAATTTTAAAACTTCACAGGACAACATACCATTGGCCTTGACTCCAGCCTCAAGGTGCACTCAATTAGGGAAGCAGTGTATATATCCTAACATCAATCATCTCCTCCATTACTTCCTTTCCTGGAGGATGGTTCCTTCTGTCCTTTGAGATGTATCTTTTCTAATTAAGCTGTTTTAACTTTTACCTTCACTCCTGTCTCATCACCCTTCCTCTTGTTTCTGTGCTTTAACATAACAAGGTCTTGGCCTGGACAGGCAGTACTTTGAGCAAGACCAACAATGGCTCATGCTTGCTTAGTGGTAAGAACTTGTACTGCAATCCCAAAGGCACCTGGTTTGAATGCACCAGCTGCTCTGCAGGAGAAGAATGCGGTTTACTGTCTCTGACAACCTGCTAGAGCTCTGAGTTCATTTTCATTCGAAGGCACACAACAACCAAGACCCCTACTGTACACTAAAACTGGCTCCTCTGAGGGCTGCTAAAACTCGTGTACATGAGCCCTACCTACTGTCGTCTTTAATAGGAATTGAAGCTCAACATCAAGAAGACAAAGATTCTCACCACTGGGCAAACTGGCAACACCATGGTAGATGGGGAAGAGATTGAGATTGTTAACAGTTTCAGTTTACTCGGCTTCACAATCAACACTCTTGGCCCCAGCAGTCAGGAAATCAAAAGACAAATGGCAGTGGGAAAATCAGTTGTCAGGAACCTTTCCAGAGTGCTGAAAAGCAATTATGTCTAGAGAGTAAAATGTGCCTGGTTTAGGCCATGGTCCTCACAATTACTTTCTATGCACTAGAGAGTTGGACAATGACTAAAGATGACAGAAGAATTATTGATGCCTTCAAGTTGTGGTGCTGGAGAAGAGTGTTGAACATAGCATGGACCACCAAGAGAACTAACACGTCTGTCTTAGAGTGAGTGAAATCAAGTTTCTCCTAGCATTTTGAAGCTCTGACCTAGACAAAACTAACAACTTCTCTAAGGTAGAAAACTTAGCAATTTGGGGCAAAAATCTCGCAAATAGTTTTCTTCAAATAACCAAGGCCATAGAAAGGAACTCATTATACCACACTATTCCATTGTATAAATAAATTAAAATTTATTTCCTTATTACTGTAGTAATTGGACATTGTGTTAGTTCCAAACTGAGATCATTAGCAGATTTAGTTTGCTTGGCTCCACAATCCTGGTACCATTAGCCAGGAAATCAAAAGACAAATTGCATTGGGAAAGTCTGCTTTCAGGGACCTCTCCAGAGTACTGAAGCGCAACAATGTCAGTCTGGAGACTAAGGTGAGCAATTACTAAGGTCTTTGCAATTACTTGCTATGCATCAGAATGCTGGACAATGCTGGACAATGACTATGAATGATCGAAAGAGAATTGACGCTTGTGAGCTGTGGTGCTGGAGAAGAATACTGAATATATCATGGACTGTCAGGAGAACAAACAGGTTCATCCCAGAGAGATTGAAGCCAGGTTATTCCTTGGAGACAAGGATTCTGAGGCTTTCTTTTACATACTTTGGTCATGCTGCAAGGAGAGACCAGTCCTTGGAGAGGGAGATCATGCTTGGAAGGGTAGAGGAAGACTCTCGATGAGATGCATTGACTCAGGGACATGATCTAAGGCCTATTTGATCCAATTCTGTATGCTGGTGTCTCTTAGAAACATGTATGTTGTTGTTGTGTGCTATCTAGTTGGGACAGACTCATAGCTGACCCTCCAGTAGGTTTTCAGAGGCCATAAATAGCATGGGAGGAGATTGTCCGTCCTTCTTCTGCAGAGAAGCTGGTGGATTAGAACTCTGTGCTTTGTGGAATGTCTTACCACTAAGCCACCAGAGCTCTAGGCTTAATTGAAAGAGAGGTAGAGAGAACATGCAGGGTTGCAAATTAAAGGGTTGGCCTTTCAAATCCACCAGCTGCTGCCTGGGAAAAAGATGGGTAGTCTCCTCCCATAATCTGGGGCTTTGTAAACCCAGAGGAGGGGCTTGTGAATCAGATGGAATTTACTGGCAGTGGGTCAGGCTCACTGAAATAAATCAGGAAGTAAGAACTGACAGGGCCTGGAGGAAAACAAAACAAAACAAAACAAAAAACAGTCCATGGGCAGATTCTGCATTTTTTTTTTAAAAAACTGGAGATCCTTAATTGACTTGGCGAGTCATTCTCAGAGCCTCAGTACATGGATTCCACGTGAAAAAAGTTATTTTAAGGTCAGGATTTTCCTCTTCTACTGTTTATGTTTGATGTAAATTTTTTTTCTTGGCAAATGTCAAGTTCTGGTGTTTAAAGAATTGTCATCAGAGTCAAGCCTCATAAATCTCAATCGCTTCTTAATAGGACATGTGCCTTCTTTCTTCCATTTAGAGAGCTCTTTCTTCAGATAAATCATCTGACCTTAGATTTTAAACTTGCAAGAACGCAATAGGGAGAATTTAGACTCCCCCTGCCCCCCCACCCAGGAGTATCATTAATCATAGTACATTTCTTAGAATTTGGAGGGAATTCTGGGCTGGGAAGCCTGAGTGACTGGAATGAGTCCTATTGCAGCTCAGTGGGTCAAGAGGGGGATTTTGGCCACCAACTTCCAATAGAAATACTTTCTTATTGCTTCCTTCAGAGCACGGCTCAAAATGAGGTCTGGGGCTCATTGCTTTTGCTAGAAAAATCCCTTGGAATTAATGACAATGGTGGAACGGACCTCCTCTCCTGCTACAAGACCCCCGTCTGAACTGTCTGAATCTTTCTTCTTTCCAATCATGGGCTTGAGAATGAGAAAGTAAAAAGGCATCCGCTTCAACTTCATGTTGTGCTCACCATCCCCTTATAAATCAGGTGTTTCCTTCCACAACAAGAGAGAAAACCTCAACATTCGCTGTGCGCACGCACATCATTTAACATTTCTCCTATCCCCGTTATGTTATTTAAACTTTTCCTACATATCAATTAGTTTGAAATAATAAGTCTTTAGGCCATCCATTAATTGCTGCACTGTAGACATGATCTGTATTTAAAATTAGGGAAGAAAATTAAGCGGAAGCGGGAAGGCGTCTTGGCTAACAGTGCAGGCTTCTTAGCTCTATGAGAAGCAGGAGATAATGGGACCAGGAATACACAGGAGGCCCCTTCCCTAGTTTATCGTTTGCCAGCGTGAGATGGGGAAACAGGCCGTTCCAGCTGTGGGCTCTTCTCCCTCGCTTTCCTGAGTTCATGTTGAATTCTTACTGTATTTGGTCATGTTGAAGTCGGGGGTGGGGGTGGGAGGAAGGATTAGCAGCCAAATGTCCTTTTCTAGTAGACATTTCTTTGACATCGTCTGAGGGCAAACCAGCTTTATAATTTAATTTCCCTATCCCTTTACTCCCATCCCTCCTGAATCAAAACAGAAGCCCCAACATCCCTCCATTCTGTCTTCTTGCTTATGTTTGTGGGAGGTAAAGGCGATAGGAAGAAGAGGAGGCAGTAAAGACGCAGAGGTGTCAGGGGCTGTGGCCTTACTCCTAGCTCCCTGCATTTAGTCAACATGGTTTTATTGGGAGAAATAGGACCTATGAGGAAGAAGAGCGTATGGATTCTCGATTGTTTGCTCAGAGTCCCTGCGGGACTTGGAGTTTACAAGACTCTCTGTTTCCTCCTCAAAGTGCTGGGCTGAGCTGAAAAGCCTTCTCAGAAAGGAGGCCTTCTCCTGACCCTGTCCCACCCTGGTGAATGGAGGCAGCTGACCTCTGTGGAACCAAGAGTTATAAAACACAGGAAAGAAAAAAGTTTGCAAGTGACAGCGGTGGGTGACAGTTTTCACACCCTCCCAATGCAGGAAAGTTTACGTTTATTGATGTTTATTTGGCCTGAGTGCGGGCTTCCTCTCTCTCTGGCTTCCCTGGGTTTGTTTTGCTTTAACCTCACTGATGGTGAATCATTTTGACTGCAGAGCAGCCAGAACTGAGCATGGCGAGGACGTTCTTGCCCCCTAGCGGTGAAATAGGATATCGACGGGTTCAAAACATTCAGCTGGGCTGTGACATGAAGTCATTGGGACCTCAAAGGTCAGGGCAGAACTGTCCCCATGGAAGCTGACTGTCCCACATCTCTCTCCTTATGTACGACTAGTAGGATCCAATCGCTGACCTTTCGGGGGTACAATAAAGCTTTAAACATTGGACCACATCATTAAAATGCTAGAAATGTTTTAACAAGTGAGTGTTTAGAACTTAGGGGAGAAATTTTCTTTGCAGAAGAACTTTTTTTGCTGCCTTAACTGTGCCTGGGGACCAGCTGCATAAGCTGAGGTCAGTGGCCAACCTCTTATTCAAATTTAAGATGCTCAGTGTTTGGGTATGTAGAATGTTGTTGTTATGTGCCTTCAAGTCGCCTGCGACTCATAGCGACCCTATGTACAACAGCCCTAAACTCCACTCTGTCCTGTGCTAATCGCACTGTCTCTGACACTCCCATCCCGATTATCCCAATCACTGAATCAATCCATCTCATAGAGGGCCTTCCTCTCCTGCGCTGTCCCTCCACCCTCCCAAGCATCATGTCCCTCTCTAAGGACCGGTCTCTCCTCACAACATGTCCAAAGTATGTTAGATGGAGCCTCAGAATCCTTGCCTCCAAGGAGCCACCCGGTTTAACCCTTTCCAGGACAAATCTGTTTGTTTTCTTAGCAGTCCATGGTATTCTTAATACTCTTCTCCAGCACCACAACTCAAAAGCATCAATTCTCCTTCTAACCTCCTTGGTCATTGTCCAACTCTCTGATGCATAACAGGTGACTGCAAAGACCATGGCCTGTATCAGACGCACCTTAGTCTCCAGAGAGACACCACTGCTCTTCAGTACTTTGGAGAGGTCCCTAACAGCAGACGTTACCATTGCATTGCGCCTTTTAATTTCCTGGCTGCTGGTGCCAAGACTGTTGACTATGGAGCCAAGCAAACTAAAGCTGTGTACAATCTCAATCTCTTCACCATCCATCCTGATGCTGCCAATTGGTCCAATGGTGAGAATCGTTGTCGTCTTGACATTGAGCCTCAATCCATATTGTAGGCTGCAGTCCTTGACACTCTGCAGCAGGTGCTTCAGGTCCTCCTCAGTTTCAGCAAGCAGGGTTGTGTCATCCGCATAACGCAGATTGTTGATAAATCATCCACCAATCTTGACCCCACATTTCTCCTCATAGAACCCAGCCTCCTGGATAATCTGTTCTGCATATAGGTTGAAAAGGTATGGAGATAGGATGCATCCCTGGCGTACGCCCTTCCCAATTTTGAACCATACACTTGAAAAATATTAGTTCTCTTTTATCTCATAATCCAGAAGCCAAGGCAGGATTTAGGTTCTTTTGGAGAAAACTCAGATACAACCACGCACACTTAAATGTTTGCTCTTTAACTCCTAATACCGCCTGTGAGAATAGCAAGGTGGCAGGAAGCAGTATGAGATACAAGAGGGTGTGACGTGCCCAAATATCTCCTTTCTTATCCCAAAGCTGGAGGCTGTTCTCTCCTGAAAGAACTGTTTGGAGATTCTTTAAGTTTTCGGCTTATAAGCACCCAAATGTGATCTATCTGCAGAAGCATGACAAACTTCTGGGTTAACTTTCCAAGTGAGGCTCCAGGCTCTGAATAACTACTAGGGACAATGAGGCAGAAGAGAGAAAAAACAAAAGTCCTTTAGTTCTGATTCCCCTGTCGGGCGGTGTTTCTCCTTGAGTGTATCTGCCTTACCTCCATCCTAGGGAGATTTCGAAAATGAGAATCTTTGGTCTCATCCCAGGCTTCCTGGCGGGATACACTTAGATTGGGGGACAAGAGTTCCTCTTTTGCATCCTCATTTTCCCTCCTCTGTCTCTTTTTCAGTTGCCCACAGGAAAAGTAGTATATGAATGACTCTTGTTCATCCAGAAACTAAGTCTCTCAAGTCAGGTTGGAATACTCAAGATGGGGAATTTCCTGTTTAAATGGCCCAAGGTTATTCCCTAGAACTTCACAATTTTCTTCTCCCAAGCCAATCTTCCTCACAATCATTCTGCATATCCCTAAATCTAGTATGTGGTGAATGGGTAGGCAACTTAGGAGGAGATGGAGGAAATTTTGGATTTGTGCATTAGGGAGCGGGAAGAGCGTCTGACTCTATGAATGAATGGCATCCAAGATGGAGGAAAGAATAGGATCAGGGACGGTAGGAAAGAAAGGGGCAAAGGATAGATGAGCTTCCTTCTGCCTCAGGTCCTTCAAACACTGGGCGGTTAGTGCTCCTGACCCTGGGAAGGAGAATCTCTAGGGAAAGTGGCTGAGACTCCTGCTGAGCTGTCACTAAATGATGCTAAACAGAACTCCTCCTCGATCTTACCTGGAATTAGCATCATCTAGGGAGCTTTCAAATGTCCACATTTACCTCAAACTAGTTGCACCAGGAACCCTGAGGGTGGCACCCAGGAATTAGCAGTTCTACAAGCTCTCCAGAAAATTCTAAAAGTTAATTTCTCAGAACTAAAAAGACTGTGTTGTTTGATGCATTTGAGTTGGTGCTCCTCTCATGAGGACTCACACACAATGGGATCAGCGCACTGTGATTTATAGCGTTTTTACTGGCTGACTTGCTGAAAGTAGGTCACCAGGCCTTCCAAGGGCAAATTCAACATGTGAGATAGATCACTGAAAAGTACCGTGCCAAAGAAGTGTGGATTACAGCAAAAGGTACATCGTGTTCTTTCTAAAGGGGTGTGCTTCTCTTTGACTCCAGCTGATGGTTCCCATGTGAGGGAGTCAGCCTGCTCTTGTCAGTTCTTCCAACTTTCACAGAGAAGCTTCAGGTGTTTATGTGAAATTTTACATTTTATTACAAAATGTTGGCAGCTAACTACACATTGTATGGATCAACACTGTAAAGTCAGAGGAAATTACTACTATTAGGATTTGGTATCCTAACTCTCATGGTTGCATGATCTGGCTACTGGCTTACGGTTCTGAGCTCTAATGTTCTTACTCAAAGTGTGGTTCTTTGACCAGCAAGTGTCAGCATCACCGGGAAACTGGTTATGAAGTTGGAACTGTGGTTGCATCCAGACCTACTGAATTATTCAAACTCATTGTTGTTGAGTTGAAACCACCTCCTAGTTGACTCAGGGCTTTGAGTGACTGTAAACAGCACGGGAAGAACTTGCCCATCCTTCTCCCACAGAGCCACTGGTGAGCACGAACCATCGGAATGAGGCTTTCTTTGAGTTAACAGCACAGTCTAAGCCACAGCAGCTCCCTCCATTGGATTTATGAGGCTGTAAGTGGCTTGAAAGGAGATCTTTTTCCCATTTTTTCTTTCTTGGAGCCACTGGTGGATCGGAAACCCCAGGAAAGCGTGGCCTTCAGGTTAACAGTGCCAATCCCAATAGAGCAAGTCACCAGAGCTCTCTTTCTAGAACTCACATTTCAATGAGATCCTCAGATGCTCTGTATGCACATTAGGCTATGAGAGTCACAGGAGGATATGCCAAGATGATGCTGTTAGGTGTCGTTGCGTCGACTATGCCTCTGAGCGACCCTAGGACAACAGCTCAGAATGTTGCCCTATCTTGAGCCAATGTCACTGTCTCAGATAAACCTGCCCCAATTACCACACTCACTATGCCAATCTATCTCACCCAGGGTCTTCCTCTCCTGCCCTCTCCCTCCACCCTTCTAAGCATGATGTCTTCCTCTAATGACTCGTCCCTCCTGTCAACATGCCCAAGTATATAAGACAGATTTTCAAAATCCTTGCTTCCAAGAAGCAACCTGGTTTCACCCTCTCCTGTTTGCTCTCTTGGCAGTCCATGGAATGTTCAGTACTCTTCTCCAGCACCACAACCCAAAGGTATTAATTCTTGTTCTGTCATCCTTTGCCTTATCCAGAAATCTGATGCATAGCAAGGAATTGTGAAGACCCTTAAATGGCACATGTGATTTCTTTCTGTGCTACCAGCTTTGCCGAGCTGCACGCTGCTACCAATGCTGTGTGTCACCCCCAATCAGAGACTCCCCAAGAGGAAGCTATATATTACTCTTTCCTCACTATTAAAACCAGTTTGATGTGTCTGCCTTGTTGGTCACGCCCTGCTAGTTTTCTAAAAGGTAAAAGAGAAGATAAACTTTTTCACCTTTTAAAAATGATTATTCAAACAAACGCCTTTTCCTGCTCACTCTGTTCACTGAAGCCCTAAAGTTTTATTTTTCAATGTCATGCCTCCTGTTCTCAGCAAGTTCAGAGATTTGCCTTTCCTCAGCACTTTTTTTCTTTTTTTTTTTTTTTTTCATCTTTGCCATTATAATTGGACCTAATAGATGAAAAGCAGCCTTTAAAAAGTCTGGCAGAGTTGGAGGAGAATTGGAGTTAAATAGAAATTTAGCAAATTATAGATTCAAAGTAAACTTCTATCTGGTCAACTAATGCAATCAGGTTCTTTGAAGAGAAATGCTGGTTGTTGTTGTTTTTGTTGTTATGTGAAGTCAAGTCAACTACAACTCATAGAGACTCTACAAATAATAGCTCTGAACTCTGCCCTGCCTTGAGCCAATCTCACTGTTTCTGGCACATCTATTCACATTACCCCAATCACTGAGTCAATTCTTTTCATCCAGAGTCTTCCTCTTCTTCCCTCACCTTCCACCCTTCCAAGCATGATTTCCTTCTCCAAGGACCAGTCATTCCTGATAACATACCCAAAGGATGTGAGACAGAGCTTCCCAATACTTGCCTCTAAGGAGGAATCTGGTTTCTATTGGTTGTTAGTGATAAGAAGCTGCACTACAATCCCAAAGGTACACCGTTCAAATCCACCAGCTGCTCAGCGAGAGAAAAATCTCCTCTTGTGATTAACTGTCTCTGAAAACCTGTCAGAGTGTCAACTATAGGTTGGTTCTGACTTGATGGTACATACCTACAACAATAACTTGTCTTCCAGAGGATTTATAGATTGTATTTAGCAGGCTGTCTCTAGTATAATCTGGTTTTTTATTTATTTTTTTTATTATTTTTGTGTGTGAGTGTACCGTCAAATCAGATCTGACTGGTACAGGAGGAGACTGTCCCTTCTTCCCCGGCAGAGCATCTGGTGGATTCGAACCGTGTGCCTCTGGGATTGTAGTTGAAGCTCCTTGCCACTAGACCACCAGAGCTCCTATAATCTGGTTTTCATGTCACTGATATTTTCCTTTAGTTTGCTCTTAATGTGTCCTCCCTGATTTCTTGAAATGGCAGCTTAGAGGGTGAAGCCACCATTTCTCTTTTCCCAATAGATGCATTTAAAGAAATGCATTTCCCTCAAAATATGGTATACGCTTCATCCTAAATATTCTACTTTGCTGCATTTTCATTATTATTTAATTCAAAATACATTTTAATTTTGCTTCTTCTGTGATCAATGGAATATTTGGGAAGTGTTGCTTATTTTCTAGTTCTCTTTCTTTTAATAATTTCTAGCTGAATTTCATTGTAGTCAAAGAATATACTCTGTATTAGTCCAATAGTGGACACTTACCATACTAGCAAGTAGTTAATAAAAGGAAAATGGGAGAGTTGCTGTCCCCACTTTTTTATGTTGTTAGTAAGTGCCGTCGAGTCGTAGTGACCCTATGAATGAAAGACCTGAACACTTGTGTGACTTTCATCCTTTTCCAGGTTCCTAGGGTTTCTGAAGGCAAGCTATTGAGGAAGTGGATGCCACTCTTGCTTCCAAGCTTGTTTTAATTGAGGAGCTCCACCAAACACTGTCCACCATGGGTAACCATTAACGCATTTGACACATCAGTTGTCACAGTGTTCAGCAACCACAATTTACCTCTGTACAGCAAGTAGACACACCAGGGCTATACGACCTAGGAGAATGCTTGAACAAAAACCATTTAAAACACACCTGAGGGTCCTACTGAATTTAAGAACCAGAGCATGGTTCAAACTCCATGAGCTCCGTCATTCCAAATTCTTCCATAATCATGCATTCTAATTGGCTCTCACCACCCAAAGGTGCCCATCTGAGAGCATTCTGATGCTTCTTCAATCTCCTCTCATTCTGATGCCACATGTTGCTTCATACAGTCTTACTTCTGTCACGATTTGCCCACCATATAGACTGAGCACACATGAGGGAATGGTACATATACAAACAGAAGATGAGCAAAGCCTTTCTTAACTGTCTTTCTTAAGCCTTTCTATAACTATTAGCATTTCTCCAAGTCTTTAGACTTTCCATAGGCATGTAGTTTAGGAAGCAGATGCCAGTCCTGCTTCCAAACGTGAATCAATCTGGGAGCTCCAGCAAAAACTGCCCGTGATTTGTAGCCACTTATGATGTTTGACACACCTATGGCCCCTTTGTTCATCATCACAGCAACTCTATGTTATTTCAGTAGAGCAAATAGAGAAAAAAAATAGGGGGAAAAAAACCCCACAACCACACAATCCACATAGATCCTCAACTAAAACAAGATCGCCATTGTACAGAGTCCACCACTTCACATAACTCCAAAGTGGAGACAAGGGCCAGGCTTTATATGTTGCTGTTGTTGTCATTAAGTGTCATCGAATGGTGACTCTATAAACTAAAGACCCTAAGCCTGTAGTATAAAAATTGTTCTCTAAGTTCATGGAGAAAGGACAGTTATGAAGTGAAAAATAATCTGTTCAATAGCTATACTATCAAAAAGACTATTTGAAATATAGATTTATGTCCTCAGTAGTTAACACTGAGGTTTTGTAGCTCTGTGGTGTTCTCTACTTTCATGTAAGAGACCTGAGTTCAATTCCTGGCTGAGGCACCTCATTGTGCAGCCACCTGTCTGTCAGTGGTGAATTACATATTTCTCTGATGCTTAACAGATTTCACAGGAGTTCACACAATAAGACAGACAGGAGGAAAAGCATAACCATCTACTTGTAGACCATCAGTCAATGAAATCCTACAGATCCCAAAAGTCCAATCTGCGAACAATCATAGAATAGAGGAGAACTAGGCAGTGTCTCATTCTACTGTGCAGGAGATAGCTTTGGACGAGGTGTTGTTTAGATGGTCACTAATGGCAACAACACAGTTAATAACAAGCTTTACCTTCCATTAATGAAATTATGGTGGAGCCACCATAATTATTACAACACCTTTAAACACCTGAAAGTCTAAATCAAATGTGGGTGATTTTAACCTGTGTACCTCAGGCCTGGTTTTAATTTTTTTTTCCAAACATTTTTCTAGGTGGTATAGCACTGGTGTGTCCATTTGCTGTACAGAGGTAACTCATGGTTGCTGTGACGCTAAACACCGTGATACTGATGTGTCAAATGTGATAATGGTTATCCATGGTGGACAGTGTTTGTTGGAGCTCCCCAATTAAAACAAGCTTGCAAGCAGGAGTGGCATCCAATTCCGAAATAGCTTGCTTCCAGAAACTCTATGAACTTGGAAAATGATGAAAGGTATAAAAGTGTTCAGGTCTTTTTGTTCATAGGGTCGCTGTGAGTTGCCTACAACTTGATGGCACTTAACAACAACATCAACAACAACATGATTAAAGTCCCTGTATAATTGGAGGAATGTTGTAGTAACCACAGCAAAGGACATACTTCTTTCACTATGACTTTCAAATCCTTGTGGGGAATCCATGACAGCAATGACAGTCATTAAAACCAAGAATTTTTTTAAAAAAGAAAATCTCACTTTAGAATCAGGCCACTAAATTTCTGCATGAAAGGGTTAAACCAAGGTTTTTTTAAAGTAATGAATAAACTCTGTTCAACCCATTTATTTTCATTTTAATAGATGAGTGATACTATGAACTAATAACAAATAAAACAGAGTTCTAGTGGCCTCGTGGTAAGGAGTTGAGCTGCCAACCCAAAGGTATGCAGTTCAAACACACTGGCTGCTCCATGGTAGTGTGACGGGTGATCTCCTCCTATGAAATACAGCACCGCTGAAAACCTGCTGGTGGGTTGGCTATGTGTCAGTTCTGACTTGATGACATATTACAACAATAAACTATGTTCTTGCCATAGTTCTACTGCTGTTTATTTAAAAGCAAATTTATATATTATACCTTAAGTAGCACTAGTGGCATTGTGGCTAATGCATTTATCTGCTCATCAAAAGGTCAGGAGTTTGAACCCATCAGCTGGTCCAATGGAAGTTGAGGCAGTCTACTTCTTTAAAGATTTTCAACTTGAAAACTCTCTGAAGTAATTATACTCTGTCCTCCACTGTGAGTTAGAATGGATTTACTGGCACTTGGTGGGGTTTATGTGATGGTATAATAATGACTAAATGCTATAATAATGGTAAATTGTATAATAATGACATAATGGCTAAATAGGAGAATGGGAACTAGTACGACAGCAGCAATAAAGAAATTCAAAGACATGTAGCAATGGGCAAATCTGCTGTTAAGGATCTTTCCAAAGTTCTAAAGAGCAATGATGTCAGTTTAAAGACTAAGGTATGCCTGATATAAGACATGGCATTTTCAATTCTTTCCTATGCATGTGAAAACAGGACAAAGAGTAAGAATGACAGAAGAGGAATTGATTCCTTTGAGTTGTGGTGATGGAGAAGAGTAGTGAATAGCCCTCATACTTCCAACAGAACAAACAAGTCTTATCTTGGAGGAAACACAACCTGGGTGCTCCTTAGAGGCACAGATGATGACATTTCACCTCACACACATATTTTGGACATTTGTCAGGAGGGGCCGGTCCTTGGGAAAAGACGCCATGCTGGGAAAGGTGGAAGGTCAGAGGGAGAGAGGAAGACCTTCAAGAGGATCAGCTGACACAGTGACTGTAAAAATGGGCTCCAGCACATCAGAGCTCATGTGGATGGTGCAGGACTGGGCAAGGTTCAGATCTGTTGTTCACAGGTCACTATGAGTCCCAGGTGACTCGACAGCACCTAACACAACAGAGAAAATCAGTGTTGCTTTTATAAGGTGAGAAATTAAAAAAAAAAAGTTTGAATTCTCACTGTCCTGAACTACTGGCCTCCTATTTTATCTTATTTTTCCACCAAGAATATAAAAGTCATTAGTTTGTCCCAAAATTGAACGTTAGCTTTTAGAAAAGAAATTGTCTAAAAGTTAGCAAGCTCTGACTTTGAAACACAGCCTCACAGAAGTTGCGTATATTTATCATGTAAAATATTCCTTAAAACTTCTGTCTCCAAACAGCAATCTTAAACACTGTAGATGTATTACAAAGTTGATTTTACTCATGTCTTTCTTTGAATAGTATATGCGCATACTTGTACATGAATTTTAATAGATATGTAAGTCATAAAAAAAAACTGTCTCAATGATGCTAAAAAGTTAAGATTTATCACAACTCACTAAAGAAGAAATAGATAAAGTATTGCCATTGAAAGTTACACCCTTGTAGATTTCTGTTTTTAAATTTTATTATTTTTTTGTGTGTGTACCAATCAAATAGGACCTGACAGGTATAGGAGGAGATTGCCCCTCCTTCTCCAGCAGAGGATCTGGTGGATTTGAACTGCGTACCTCTGGGATTGCAGTGCAGCTTCTTGCCACTAGGCCACTAGAGCTCACTCAACTTTGTAGGTTTTAAGTGTTTCCTGATGTTCAAAAAATTTGATGTGCAAGCTAACATCAGAGAATATATATCCAGAAAGGAAAAAAAATGGGCAATTTCCTCTTGTGCTATTTGCTATCTCTAAAAACCCAGTGTAGGGTCAGCTATGAATTAGTTCTGACTGGATAGTATACAGCAATGACTTCAATAGCCAGAATATGTTTTATTATCTTTCACATTTATTCTGTTGTCAGCCTCAAATCCATTTCACTGGAAAGGCCAGGAATAAAAATGCATTTTCTACTGAAGTCACATAATCTTTTTAGATCAAAATGTGGTAACGAGTAAAAAAGCAACATTTCAGTAGAAGATTTTCCCCTTAATATGAAGCACTTTTAGGTGGTGCAAAACCATACTTCTGAATGAACTGTAAGGCTGGAACTACAAACTGCCTAAAATGCAGAAGTCATTATTGTTGCATCAGAATTAATGCACAACTAAAAAAAACCTACTTTAGAGTCCCTCCAAACAAGCTTAAATCCCTACAAAATGACCCTAGTGGTTGTTGTTGTTATGTGCCGTCGAGTTGTTTGCGACTCAAAGCGACCCTATGTACAACAGCCCTAAACCATGCTCTATCCTGTGCCAATCTCATTGCCTCTGACACACCCATCCCGATTGCCCCCCATCACTAAATCAATCCACGTCATAGAGGGTTTTCCCCTCCTGCGCTGTCCCTCTACCCAGCATGATGTCCCTCTCTAAAGACCTGTCTCTCCTTACATGTCCAAAGTATGTCAGACGAAGCCCCAGAATCCTTGCCTCCAAGGAGTAGCCTGGTTTAACCCTCTCTAGGATGAATCTGTTTGTTTTCTTGGCAGTCCATGGTACATTCAGTACTCTTCTCCAGCACCACAGCTCAAAGGTGTCAATTCTCCTCTATCCTCCCTAGTTATTGTCCAACTCTCTGATGCATAACAAGTGATTGCAAAAACCATGGCCTGTATCAGACGCACCTTAGTCTCCAGAGATACACCGTTGCTCTTGAGTACTTTCGAGAGGTCCCTAACAGCAGACCCTAGAGGTACAGACAGGAATTATCCTCCCAATCTGCAGGATATGAGCTGAGAGGACCAGCGGAGACCTTGAATTTAGAACAGCAGAGCTTAGCAGTTACAAGGATGTATATAAATACAGCTGATGGAAATCGTAGCTTGCATGAGCTTGCACGTTTCCGAGTTATTCACTTAATTGGCATTTACCCTGGGATTTGGCATTTAATATCAATTAGCAAAGGGTACGAGCGGAGATCAGAAGTCACGCGTTGCAGTTATTTGCTCTCGTATTCTTGCTAGGTGCCCTGTCAACACGGGATGTGCCATCCAATGTGACAGAAAAAGAGGGCAGGAAAAACCAAGGACTCAGCTGAACATGGAATTGGGAGAACTGCTGATCTCAATTACTGTGATGATATTGGTTTCCTTTAACAAAACCCTGATGGGGGAAGGAAATGCATTAGAATCATGGGCCCCACAAGAAGAAATGCACAGAGAGTTGCCCTGGTAACCCAAAGATAGTTCGAATCCAACAGAAATTCCTAGGGAGAAAGATGGTCGTTTCCCCCCCTTGAGATTTATAACCTCTTAAAAACCCACTGGAGGGTCTGCTATGAGCTGATTCTGACTTGATGACAATGAGTTTGAGTTTATTCATAACTAAAGTTTCTAACTGGTACACTCTGGCTTCATTTTCTGTGGGGGAAAAAAGCCTCATTTCCACCCCAGATAAATGGATCAGAATCTCCATTTAATTCAGGCTGGATTTAATTGAATTTATTTTACTCAAGATGATAGTCATAAGAACCCCTTAGAAATCTATTAAGAACCACCTAGAGATCTTATTAATACACAGTAACTACCTTAGCAGTTGGTTGAACTGGACGACAGGCTGTCAAACACTGCCATGCTGAAGGTAGTTAGGGTAACAATGACAGGGCGTGTATCATTTTAGAAATCACTACCTTCAATAACTTACACATATTAAGAAAACTAACCCTGTATTATAACACCAGGCTGCTTCTGCATTGACATCGCATTCATAGAAATCTACTCATGGAAATTTCCTTATTAATTTTTTTACTTATACCTGTCAAAATATTCCACGTGCCTGCATGTAAAATAAAGGCTGATTTCAGAGGAAAAACAGGGGCTGCCGTTCAGTGCATTATTCTTAATGCGATCTGTCTGAAGGATCTCTCTCCAATTAAAGAAAAAGAAAGAGGAAACCAATAGAGAGTTAGGTGTTGAGTTTCCTCTTGAAACAATTTTGAAGTTACTGCCTTCAAAAGAAGCTTACTTCCCAAAGTTACTGTGAAGTGATGAAAGCCTGGGGCTTCAGCAGAGGCAATCCCGCATGCTTCTCTGAGACCACTGGCTCAAGCCAGTCGCTTTGCAGAAATGACCTTCCACCTTCCCCGGGCCTCTTGTGTCATCATCATTTATACTGTTTTGCCAGCTCAACTCCTAACATCCTTTCCTCTGAGTAGCTTCTTCCTCTGACTAATCACTTTTTTTTTTAGGTCCACCCAAGGACAATGTCACAACACCTTATCTCTTCAGTTCACTTGGTTATATCACCTTACTGACATTCAAAAGAATTGAAACAAGCAAAAGCTCAAAACCGTGTCCTTGATTCTGACTCCTCGTGAACCAAGAGGGCAGAAGAGAACGGTCCCGTATGATTTCCAAGACGATAAGTGGCATCCACGTCCTAAAAAACATGCCCCCGGAAACCCTCTGAACTTTGATAAATGTCAATAGTTGTTGAGGGGCTTCAGGCCTTTTGTTCATAGGGTCATTAAGAGTCGTGCTTGATGCGAAGGCAAACAACAACAACAACAAAAATTTTTCTAGAAAGGAGTATTGGTGGGAAAGCCTTTTCTGTGTCAGGCTCCTGCTAACTGACGTGTCGGGTCGGTGGTTCGAATCCAGCAGACACTCTGCAGGAGAAGGTTGGGCAGTTTTCTTCCACAAAAATGTACCACCTCAGAAACCCAGTGGAAGGAGGGGGGTAGTTTGCAATGACTTGGAATCAATGCAATGGCAATGGTATGGGTTTCTCTTTAATCTTTACAGAAGCCAGACTATGCTGGCATCCTTCTGTTCAGGGGTGCCTGGTGGGGTCAGTCTGCTGCTTCAGTTAACAGGCCAGAGCTTAGCCACTGAGCCACCAAAGCTCACCAGGATCCAGAGAGCAGGGCCTGATTTCTGGAGTGACTGCCCCAGGGGCAGGGGCACGCTCCTGAGACCTGTGAAGCACTTTCAGTTCAGCCTGTGAGAGACGTAGGGGCCCGGAGAGCAGGCCAGGAGGCAGAGATGAATTCTCAGGGGTTCTGTGAGTGTGAACAGGAACAGGAACAGGAACAGGGGGAAATAGCAAACACAGACAAAACAAAACACACAAAACAGCCCTGCAGACTACAACCCAAGTGAGCGCCTTCCAAGTGACAAGAAACACAGCCAATCCAAAAGCTGAAAGATGGGACATTTCAGAGTGGGTCAGAACTGGGTTTGGGCCCTAGTTGCGCTGTGCGTAAAGTCACTTAACAGTTCCCGGTTCGTTTCTTCACTGGTGGGGTTGTATGTGTGTGTGTGCGCGCGCGTGTGTGTGTGTGTGTGTGTGTGTGGTGTAATGGTGGTAGCAATGAGGATGGGAGCGATACTACTTATTTTCCCCATGTTTATTCAGGCATGAAAAATTATGTTAAAGATATTCTTGCTTTATTGACCCACATCTTCTTGTTCCCAGCTCCCGGCCAAGCAAGATACACAGACATAAAATCCCATCTGTCACCAATCGCATGTAGCATGGTTCCATAGAACTCCACGCCAGGCACTTGCTTCTACCTCTGCAGGCCCTCCAGGAACAATCCGCCTTTGCTGGACCTGCAAGAGCCAGCTTTATGATGCCGCTAAGTTGCCAAGTGAATTCCTGAGGTGCTTTGTTCTGCATCGAGAGCTATTGACAAACATCTTTGGAACCATTCTGAGTTAGTGTCACTGTATTTTGAACCTTTTCCTGTGCCCAAAGATGTGTCTTAGATGTCCATAAAGATGCTACTTAGCTTAGTATGTAGTTTAGAAGATTTAAGCATTCATGTGCTGCCCCCATAGTAGAACATATTTGAAGGAAAGAGTGTGTCACAGCCGGCCAGCCCAACTCACAGGCCAGAAGTAATTCTACCCATTAAAGTGCAACACAGAGATGCCCGGACTTCCCTGTATTTGTGAGTGAGGAGAAACCTAGAAAATAAACTGATGTGTCACTTTATGTACAACACAAAGCTCTAAAACATGTGGTTTGGGACTTAAAGTAAAGATAGTCTTTTTCAAAAAAATGGAAGATATCCATGAAAGGAAAAGAATGAGACAGAAGTAGAGGCAATGAAACAGATCTAATAAAAGCACAAAAGGACTCTGCCACACTCTGCCACGTCTGTCAGCTCCTCCTCAGTCCTCCTGTCCCCGCCCCTCTGTCCCTACTGTTCCCACTTTCCTTATTGGCCTTTGAGGAAGCCATGCCTGCCTAAGCTCTGTTGGTAGAGGGACGGACACCCCAAGCACAGCAAGGATCACTGTCCCACAGGTGGCTGCTGCTGTCTTATTTTCAGAAAGAAATGATCAGGCCCTTCCTTTGAGTTTATCTCGGTCAGAAAGCACCACTGAAACTTCCTCAGCTCACAGAAGCACACAATTCGGCTGACAGGCAAGTGGTGACCAAGCTTGAAGGGTCAAGCCTTGTCTCCTGCACAAGGGACAACATTTCTACTACTGAATTATCACCCTCTTCTATTATGATCAATAAGTCCTTCTCAGATCACTCTATTAAGAAATGAAAATTTCCACTCTATAAACCACCTTCTTTAATTTTCTCTAGATTTCTCGCTACCGCTGAATGCACTAGCTATTTTACTTCTAAGGAGTTGCAGGTTGTTCAAATAGTTTCTTGGAAGAAAGATGAGCAATCTCTTCCTTTGTACTTCCCAGACTCTGAAAACCTTCTCAAGAGTCAGCAATGAGTCTGTTCTGACTTGATGACAATGCGGTTCTTAAAAAAAAACCCTTTATTCATCACAAGAACATGGAAACAGCCCAAATGTCAAAGCATAATCGACTGGATTGAGAAAATGTGGTACATTCACACAATGAAATATTATGCAGCACACAGGAGCAATGAATCAGAAAACTACTACATAACTTGGGAGGATCTGGAGAGCCTTACACTAAGAAACTAACTCAGTCCCACATGGACAAATACTGTTTAAGCCCATTCTTGTGGAGATAGAAAGACAACTAGTAAAGTGGGTATGATAATCCAAGGGGGGGTAGGAACAAAGGGGTGAAGACAGGGGGCTCATTATAGGGTCACACAATATGATGGGTAGAGGGAGCAGTGGGTAAAGGAAAAGGGAAAGATCTAATGTGAAAAACAATGTATACAAACTTTGTAAGCAAACAAGTATAGAATAAAAATTTATTTAAAAAAACAAACCCCTCTGAAACAGCTTTCTTTATTACCTAGGAAACTCTGATGGCATAGACCATCGTCCTTTCAATCAGCAGGCAAGAATTTCACCACTATGCCATTAAGGCTTCTTACTTCTCGCATGGTAGATAAATATTTATTGAAATATTTACTGAATAAATATTTGTTGAAAAGACTTAAGAAGAAGAAATCCACTAGTTCAAGAGTTGCTTCTGAGCTCTGCATACTTTACACATATAAAGTGTGGGAAATACAGCTATAATATCTGTACTGTTGCCATAGAGAATATTCTAGAAGAATTTACAGAAGCATAGAAAGGGGGAGAGTTTCTCCGATACCTCACCTGCAAAAGCAGATAATAGGGAAAGTGCCAGTAAAAGGGAGGAGCAGCCTTCATAGTTAGTGATCTATTTTCTTGTCATTGTTATAACAAATCACCACAAAAGGTAGAGGCTTATAACAAAGGGAAATGTCCTCGTACAGTTCTGGAGGCTAGGACCCCAAAGCCAACATCACAGGGCTCACTACAGATTAGTTAAGCAGAAGTCAGTCCTTATCTTCCTTGCTTCCTGGGTCCTCTGCCCTGTCAGGGACTGTTACTTGGAGAAGAAAAAAAAGGCTTAAGTCTGGAGGAAGGAGCTATGAGACAGGAAGAGTGATAGATGCCTGTCACATTGAGAAGCAGAATGTTTGAGGGAGTGAAAAAAAGATAAGATTGCTCACTACAAGTTAGTGAGGAAGTGAAAGTAAGTCCATGTTTACCAGGTAGCCTGTCATGTTTTCATTTACTGTGTGATTTTGAGTTGAGACTGACTCACAGCTGACCCTCCAGTGGGTTTTCAGAGCCTGTAATTTCAATTCAGAGGCTCCTGACTGGAGGAGATTGCCCATCTTTCCCCCTCAGAGTGGCTGGTGGATTTGAACCACGTGCCTTTGGATTGGTGGCACAACTTCTTACCCCCTAGGCCACCAGAGCTCTCAGAGTCCTCTAAGGACTTAAATTACTGTTTCATACATATCAAGCATTACTTATTTTAGGAAAGGTCTTTGCTTAGGCGCTCATGCATTGAAAGCAGGATCAAATGTTTTCTTCAGACAAAGGAGTCATCTGTGGGTCAGGCTTTCTGTCTCAATTCCGTCTCTCATTTCTCACAACCTTGTGATAGGAATTCTTATAATCCGACTTGGGAACTATCATGTGCTCTAATCCATGGGGAAGTGCTGTATTGCATTTTGCCCTCAAGATTTTAAAATGTCAGTGGTTGTCAAGCTCATTTTTGTAAGCAGAGAGACTCTCCAGCTTCCAAGTGTGTGGTGGTGTTCACAGTGTTTGCCCCGTATCTCATGACTGCATGTTCATCTCCCCCTGACTTTCAAGAGACCTGCACCTTTCAAAGCAAATTTAATTCACTTAAGGGATTATAATGGGCAATTTTCAGGACCGAGTGGCCCAAAATTTATTTAAATGTCCCGTACAAGTCTTCATTGCCCTAAGTGAGTCTAAACAGTTGTTCCATATAAATTTTAAAACCACTAAATTTTATTCCAGTCAGTAATAGGTTCTTTCCCCCCCACCCCCGTTACAAAAAAAACAACTAACGTTCCAGTCTTTGCTTCCTTGAAGTCAATAACATTTCTATAAAAGGGCATGCACCAATGGTGATTAAGATCTACTTAGAAAATCTGCATTTTTATAAATCCTTGGAACATAAAATTTGAACTGAAAAGAGGGAAAATGTTTGTGAAATGTCTTTTTAAAATCAGTTACCATTCACACAGTTTTGGGGTTTGTGTATAGCTCTCAGAATAGAAAAAAAAAGATACACCACAGTAAAAAGAAAGGATGAGATTGTTCCACGTGATGGCTTGTTCATCATTCCACTTTTAAAGGCATGTCTGAGACTCTTAGGGATGGACCAACCCTCATATTATGAGATCAGCCCTTCACCAAGATATTGTTAACTGAGGCCAAGCCATCAAATTAGGTGCAAAGGTAGAGGGATTTTAAGCAAGTATTGAGAGGGATAAGGGCCATTGCTTAACCTGTGGTCAATATTATCATAAATCCTGACTGGCCTGGGCATTATGTGGTAAAGTGATGTGTAAGGTCAGGCTAGCAGGGTGGACCTCAAGGATATAATCCACTCCAAAAAACAGTGAGCACCTCCACTCTGTGGAGAAGAGAGTTGCTTCTAACAATTATGTCTGGAATTGAGTTTCATGTACCATCCATATGAAAGCTGGGATAATAGATATTGCAGTCAGTCAGTACCTGAACAGATTTTATTGCCCTGTAAAGATGGAGACTTAAAGCATTAGGTCTTTATGTTGTTTGTTGTTGTTGCTATGTGGCATCGAGTCGAGCATGACTCATAGCGAACCTATGAACCAAAGATCTGAACCCTGTTTTGTCTTGTGCCATCCTCACTCTTCCTGACACACAAAAGCCCATGGCAGCAGTTGCTGTGTCAATCCACCTGGTTGAGGGTCCTCCTCTCCTTCACTGTCCCTCTACCCTTCCTGGTATCTTGACCTTCTCCAGGGAATAGCATCTCCCAGCAACATGTCCAAAGTCTGTGAGGTGAAGCCTCATCATTCTTGCCTCCAAAGAGCACTCTGGCTGCACCATCTCCAAGACATATCAGTTCATTCTCTTGGCCGTCCATGGGATGTTCAGTCCCTATAGGTCCTTATAAGACCATTAAATAAAACAGTTCTAAAGCTCAGTTTCATTGGGAAAGGATGTTTGATCTGCTACATGCAGGAAGATGAAAGAGATGGTCGAGTGGTCCTGTTTTTCTTATCTTCCTCTTTTATTGACTGAGTAATATTCTACTCATTCTGTTTCAAGCCTAAGAGAAAAAGGCACAGTAAGAACCATGCCATTCATATTTAGTGGGATAGGCTCTTAGCTGGTCTCATTATTTCCCTCTCCAAATCCTTCTGTAGACCACGTCCCTCCATCCATCCATCAAGGATATTTATTTTCTTTTTGAATGCATTTCAAAGAAAGTTACAGGCACAGATCCAGTTGCCCCCAAATATTTTAGCATAACTGTCATTAATTGCGAGTTTTGGCATTTTTTTATTAATAACTGGGAGTTTTGTAATGTTAAGAAGGGATCTTGCAAATGAAACACAATTTGCTCTCTCAACCCTAATGAGACTGGGATTTCCAAGAGGTTCTCTAAGTGAGACTTATTTTAGGACAAAAGTGATATATTTCAGCTCTTCTGAAGAACTACTAAGTTTATTAGCAAGAAAGGAAAGGCATTCACCCTTTCTTTTTCAAAGACAGTGTTTATCAACAATATTATGAAATGGACTGGCTCGGTCCTAGGATATTATGTCAGTGGTTTTATAAACAGACCAGGTACAATTTCTTGGCGTTTCCTCTAAAAGCTGAACATAGAAATTGTGATAACACCCAGCTATTTCACTGCTTGGAATATACTCTGAGAGAATGAGAACTGAGCCACAAAGAAAGATTTGTACAACAATGTTCATAGTAGCATTATTCACCATAGCAAGAACATGGAAACAGTCCAAATGTCCAACCACAATGGAATGGATTGAGAAATTATGGTACATTCACATAATGGAATACTACGCACCACACAGAAGCAATGATTTTGTAAATCACTACCTAACTTTGGAGGGACTGGGGAGCATGATGCTAAGTGAAATAACTTAGTCTCATAAGGACAAATACTATATAAGACCACTGTTGGAAAATATAAGGGTAACTTTTAGAATGGGTATGAGGATCCAAAGGGGGTTACAGGATAGGAGCAAAGGGCTAAGGATGTGCAGGAGGGTAATCATAGAGTCGCACAATTTAATGGGTAGAGGGTGGGATGGGTAAAGGAAATGGGAAAGATTGATGTGAAAAACAATGTATATGAATTTTGTAAGCAAACCAGTATAAAAGAAAAATTTATTTTAAAAAAGGTGCAATCTCAGTTCTGCAGAAATTTTCATTAGTTTTATGGTATTTGTGACAGATAATAACTTAATGGAGTTCTTGTATATATTTCAACCTGGCCAATAAGAGACAACATCTTCTTATTAGCGTGCCCACCCTCAAGAGATGAGGAGAAACAGTAGTAATGAGAGCAGCTCGACACGGGTCGGCTCAGGTCTCACCACGAAATCATTTCCTTTGTCTTGGCTACTTGCCTAAGAGAAGGCTGGAGAGCTAATTGGTATTGTTGTCAAGAGGGTAAGTGAGCTTCCTTGTTTCATACTATCAAACCTTGGAGAGAACTTAATTTCATTTTCCACAAGGGAGAGAATAATGTATTGTGCACAGAAGTGAATTTTAGACAGTACCTTTAAAAAATTACAGAAAGACTCTCGTTGTTATCCACTTAATAATTAGAATTGACTCAGCTGATTTTCAGAGTCATTGAGCCACATGGTGGGGATTGCCGACTCTTCTCCAAAGGAGCAGCTGGGGATTTGAACTACATACCTTTCTGTTGGCAGCACAATCCCTTACCAGTAAGCCACTAGAGAAAAAGTAGAGGAAGCTCACTGGATACATATGAAAGGCCAACACCAAAGTTCCTGGACCTTCTAGTCCACTCTATCCTCAGATATTAAAAAAATGAAAGATGTCTTAGAGGAATCAAATCAAGGCGGGGACTCTCATATTGTTTCCTTTCCAAAAAAAACTCCACAGAGAGTCTCTATTACAGATCATGATCTGTGACATTGCTATCTTTCTTTCTTTAGTGAAAAGGCTAGCACAATTTTATGCAAAGCTCCAGATGGTAAATATTGCAGGCTTTGTGGGGTTTATGATTGCTGGTTCAATCACTCAGCTATGCTGTTGTAGTGTGAAGACAGTCACAGGCTCTAAATAGGTAAATGGATGGGCACAGCTGCATTACCTTGGACAAGACCAATCTTTTTTCAACTGCTTTTCAGTTATTTTAAAACCTAAAAATGATTCTTAGCTCACAGGTTGTACAGGAGCAGACAATGGCCTTGAATGTATCCCTGTTATAGTTCAGTGCTACCTTATACAGCTTTCCGTGGTGGCAGATAAGTTGTGAATTGGTATTACCCGACACTGTAGTCACATGCAGCTGAGGTGGTTATTGAGAACCTAGAGTGTGGATGGCTAGTATGACTGCACAGGGCAAGCCTATCTCCAAGGGCTTTGTTAATGTGCTCAAGGGCTAGGATGTCACAATAGAGACTAAGATGTGCTTGACCTAAACTATGGTATTTTAAATGCTTTGGATGCTTATGAAAAGTTGGACAGTGATTAAGGAAGGCTAAAAAAGAATCTGAATCTTTGAATTGTAGTATTGAGGAAGAATATTAGCTATACTATATGCTGCTATTGGCCCAGTGGACAGAAAGCGATGTTCCCCAGCCAAAGGTGGGTGACTTTTAATACGCGGCCCTCAGACCTGTCTTTCATTGTTTTTGTTCAGACATTCCTCTAGGTCGTATAGCCCTGGTGTACAAGTTGCCATACAGCGGTCACTTGTGGTTGCTGTGAGGCTGAACACTGTGACACTGATGTGTCAAATGTGTTAATGGTTGGCTACTCAATGCGGACAGAGAGTGGGGTGGAGCTCCCCAATTAAAACAAGCTTGGAAGGAGGAGTGGCATCCACTTCCATAATAGCTTGCCTCCAGGAACCCTATGAATCTGGAGAGAGGATAAAAGGCACCCAAGCGTCGAGGACTCTGCTTCATAGGGTTGCTATGAGTTGCCTGCAACTAGATGGCACTTAACAGCAACAACATATGCTGCTAAGAGAATAAATAAATCTGTTTTGGCAGAAGTGTTGTCAGGGTGCTCGTCAGAGGTAAAGACCTTGAGACTTCATCTCACCTTGACCATGGTATTAGGAGGGGCCTTGAAGATATCAAGCTTAGAAAAGTAGAGGGTCAGCAAGGGACATAGAAAGATCCTAAAATAACTGGAATTGCCCCAGTGACTAGTTTTGTTCTTTGGTACATACCGCTTACTTTGCATCTGAGAGAAGAACAATGACTAGGGATGACAGAAGAACAACTGATGCCTCTGAGTTGTGGTGTAGGAGAAGAATTGATAAAGCATGGACCTCCAAGTGAACAAACAGGTCTGTCTGTTTGTTGAGACAGTGAAAGCAGGTTGTTCCTTGGAGGCAAGGATTTGAAGCTCCGTCTCACATACTTTGGGCATGTTGCCAACAGAGGTTAGTTCTTGGAGAAGGACATCACGCTTGGAAGGAGAGGAAGTACAGGAGAGGAAAAGCCCGGACTGACACAGTGACTGTGGCAAGGGGAGCAGGTGTGTCAGAGGGGGTGAGGCTGGTGCAGGAGAGGGCACGACCATTGTTCACAGGTCACTGTGCGTCCTCCTCAACTGGACAGCATACAACAACAACAACAACAACAACAACAACAATGAATTGATGTACTTTGAAGCCTATTTGATGTTGGCACCTAACAAAAGCAACAGTGTGACTAAAGAATACAAATTTAATTTTATTTAATATTATTTCTTTTCCATTTAAATTGCTCTATGTGACTAGTGGCTACCACATTACAGAGTGAATATCTGTATTCATTTTTCTTATTTCTATCTCTTACCTAAATTAACAAGAACAACAATAATAATCAAAATCTTTCCACATTACTACTTTATGATCATTGTTGACCTGTGGACTCTGTGAAATAATGTATCAAAGAGTATGTGTATGTAAATGTATTCTGCATGAATTATTAAATTACTCCTCTCTGCCTCAAGTTATTTTCTACTATTTTTCCTTCTCATTTTCTCCATTTATTTTTATCTCATTCTTATGTGTCTCTGCTATACACATATTGTCAGCTACATTAATTGTTCTCGAGAGCAAAGCTTCTACTTTAAATAAATAACATTGATAATTATATGCCTCAATATTTAATGTACTGCTAATGCTCCAAAATCTAAATTGAGGACTAATTCTGTTGGCTATGTGACAATCCAGTAGCCAGCTGTATACAGAAGGCCCATTGTCTCAGTAATCATTCTTCCCTACCATTTCCCCTTGAGGCTAATTGTAAAAATATCATATACTCTTCCTCATCAGTTCCCCTTGATTTGGGGCATGCAATAAAATTCAGATTAGTTAAATAAGAACAGTGTTCCTTAAGGGGCTACCATCCGTGGTATGATGTGAAGAAACCAAAAGTTAAATCATATAACCAGAATTTCTCTACATTAGAGACCTGTGCTTTGATGCCTTTAGATTTACCTTGCAAATGCTCATTTGGGAGTATGTCACTAACTCCCCACATGTCTGTTCTTGGTATAATAACAGTTTTCCAAGGTCACCTCAAGGGATACATTTGTATCCATCTGACATTGATTCATTTGGCCAGATGGCCAAGGACGGAGCCTGATGGCTCAACACAATATGTGACCTACTTAGAGGGGCAGCAATCGGCTCTTTACTATTAAATAAAAGTACTGTGCCTTTTAGTTCAAAGTACGATTCGGTTTGCTGCTTGATTTTCTTACAGAGGCACAGGTAGCTTCAAAGCTGGATGCATCTGTCCCAAAAAGCAAAGAGGGAAAAAGCTAAACTGATTTTCCAGGCTCTTGAGGTTAAGATGTGTGGTGGGTGTCATCGCCAATTTTGTGAAATGTTAAAAAAAATCTTTTGTAGGTAAAAACACACTTAGGTATCTAAGAAACACAAGATCATTGACAGACAATGGTGATGACTGTACGGAATGGTGGGAAATGATGTAAGGTATTTAGACTTTTTTAAAAGATTTTTTTAATTTTTTTATTTTTATTGTATTATTTTTACATGTACTGTCAAATCAGATCTGACTGGTACAGGAGGAGATTGCCCCCTCCTTCTCCAGCAGAGCATCTGGTGGATTTGAACCGTGTACCTCTGGGATTGCAGTGCAGTGTCTTGCCACTAGGCCACAAGAGCTCCCTAAGGTATTTAGACTTTTAAGACCTCTCCTCCCCCAGGGATTTGTGAATAAGCTAAAAGTAACAGAAACACTAAATGTATCCCTTGTATGGGAAGTTTTTGTGCCCATTGCCTATGGTCATCACTTGATAAGGTTTAAATCAGAAGAAAGCTTATTAAATCTGAACTTCCTGCAGAAGCAAATCTGTAATTTGGGAATATATTATCAAATCAAGGCAAATGTTTTTCAAACTGGCTTCTTTTTAAAAAAGTACCACAAACATGTCAAGTTAAAGATCAATACAAGGGAGCTCTGGTGACCTAGTGGCAAGCAGGTGTGCTACAGTCCTGAAGGTACACGGATCAAATCCACCAGATGTTCTGCTGGAGAAGGAGAGGCAATCTCTTCCTGTATCAGTTGGATCTGAGTCGAACACACACACACACACACACACACACACACACACACACTTCAAGTGTGTAGGAAGTCACATTGGTAACCCAAAGGCCATGCCTCCCTGCCGTCTCATGTCCACCAGTGTCTGCAGAAGAAAGATGTGCAATCTCCTCTCATGTGATTTACAGCCTCAAAACCGGTTGGAGGCTCAACGGTGAGTCCATTCTAGTGAGATAATCAATAAAGCAGTTATGATTAACAGACACAGCTCTGCTTGCCATAGTTTACATCTTAGTTTTATAGTAACAAAGCAAAGACAGCAACCTGATTTCATCAATCACTTTTAGAATTCAGTGGTTCAACAGCACTGTTAAAGAAATGTTTAGGGAAATGCAGAGTCACTGTTTAAGAGGCTGGTCCACTGACTTAAGTCTTGTTCCCTTTTATGTTTTGTGGTTTGTTTGTTTTTTTTCCCCTGTGGAAACACTGACGTTGGAATATTGATACTAGGATTGTTTTGTGCCATAAAGCTCTTTCATCTTTGATATTCTTATTCTTTTATCCACATGCTCTATAAAACTTATAGCTAACACTAAAATGGGTTTTCAAAGGTGATAAATCTCAGTGGAAGAGATTGCCTATGTTTCTCCCACAGAGTAGCTGGTAGATTAGAACCACACACCTTTAGGGTGGCAGCATAACTCTTTACCACTAAGCCACCAGAGGTCACTTCCTTTTGACTAGAATATAAAAAAAGTCATATTCAAATTCAGTACTGTGGAGTCAGAACTGACTCACAGCTAACCTTCCAATAGGTTTCTGAAGAAGCAGATCACATGGGAGCTTTTTCATCTTTCTCTGAAGGAGGTGCTGGTAAACTTGAACTGAGAGAGAGATGTTGTCTTTGAATTATCAGCACAACTCCCTAGGGACTAACTAGTCCACCAGAGAGTCTGAGGTTTAGGTCACCAGAGAGTATTAAATTCACTTTGTAAACCTGAAGCCAAACTCACTCCCTTAACTCATCCCTCAGCCAAATGATAGATAGGTCTATGTTATTTTTATTGAGTGTCTTCCAGTCAGAACCAATGCATAGCTGACCTTCCACTAGGCTTTCAGAGGCAGTTAATACACATGGAAGGAGACTGCCCTCTTTCTCCTGTAGAATAGCTAGGGAATTTGAACTGTGTACTTCTGTGTTGGCAGTGCAATTCCTTACCATTAAGCCACCAGGGCTCCCTGATAGGCCTATAAGGTAACCAAAAACACGAGGGAAGCCCTCACTTCTTACGTTAACCAACCATAGAATGTCAAAGAACAGCATGTACCCAAGGATAAAGCTCATAAATTAGAAAAGGCTAACCAGAAGGGTTGATGGAAATGAGAATTACAAGAAAGAAATGGAAAGAGTGCACTTACACTGTGGATATTGCAATTAATGTTATAAAAAATGTGTATTAGTGGTTGAATGAACAGCAAACTAGTTTTTTTTAAACTTCTCTCAAATCACATACGCATACAAATGTACACACACACACACACACACACTGAGCAACCCTAAACACCTATTGTTGAGTTTATTCTCATTCATAGTGATCCTGTAGGATAGGGAAGAACTGCCCTGTCGGGATCCAAGGCCGAAATCTTTTATGGAAGGAGACTGCTATATCTCTCTCCTGGTAGGTTTAACTATTAACCTCTTGATTCAGAGTCAAGTGCTTACCCACCTCACCACTAGGGCTCTTGACTAGAGCACAAGCTGTTGTTTCAACAAAAGTTCTTCTGGCAGCAAAATCGCCACTTGCTTCCTCCTATTTCTTTCCTCTGCCATCCAAGATCTTATTTTACACTCATTCTCAAATAATAGTTTTTCTGGGTATAAAACTCTAGATTGGCAAATAATTCCTTTGAGCATATTGAAGATACCCTCCCCCCCAATGGTCTTCTTGTTTCCATTTTCATTGCTGTAAAATAAATTTTCTACCCAGTTGTCATTTTTCTGAAACTAACTTCTCATTACCTCCTCCCTTCACCTTTTTCATTATCTCCTTTTAAGATGCAGTATATATCTGAGTTACAAATGCCATAAGGAAAACTCATGTCTTCACTTTGAAATGTCTAAACTAACCCTACGTGCAATGAAATTTTCATCACTATCATCTTCATTTGTGCAGTAAATAGAGTATAGCTATTAAATTATGGAAAAGCTTTGTGCCTTTTCTTGCACTAACATTAGGCTAAATAAAAAACTACAGGTGCTTTTGCTGACGTAGCTTCAAATTTTACTTCAACAACACAGTTAAGAACAGATATAATTAATAACCATGGACTACTTGTCTCTTTCTGTCCTTAGGCTTTTGAAATTTCAATATGATGTACTTAGGTAAGGTGTTTTAAAAGCTATGCTGCTTGGGATTCCTAAGTTTGTGATTTTTGTAACTTTCAACATTTATGGAACATTACCTTCTCAAAGATTCTCCAGTCTCCATTCTCCTTCATTTCTTTTTACTCTTTCCTTGTTGATTTATAGTATTTTTAATCCTCTTGACAATCTGCTGCATTATGCGTAAGTTTTAGATTCCTTCTAAAAATTTTCACTAATTACAGGTTGAATTTTAAAATATAACTCACTTGCCATTATATTTTAAATTGTAATTATATTTTCAGGTATAAATATTAGTTTGTTTTCAAACATCATATTTTTATGTAAACAATGTGCATGTTAAAATTTTCTCTTGCTAACCACACCATTCTCTTGCAAGATTTTTTTCCCAAGCATGCTAGACCAATTTTCCATATGCTTCATATATTGTCAATTATGAAAGTATTTGCTTAATCTTCTGTTTTTCATAATTCCTAAATCTTAGCTTTTTGTAGGACATACTTACTGTTTCTGTATATTCTCCCTCACAGACATTTTATGTGCATATGTGCTGTGATTGCCTCAACAAGCTGCTTTTTTTTTTTTTTAGAATTTTGTCTACCAAAAGCCAAAGTAATTTCTAGGTTGTCAGTGCAATAAACTAAGTTCTCACTAATCAAATAATTTGAATTTAGTGTAAAGACCAGCTTTTAATAATGAATTATTAGGTGTATACAATTGTGTCCTCTTTTGTTCAACAAGTTTTTCAACCAATACTTTTTTAGAACTTTCTGGATAGCATGGACTTGTATTTGATTCATGCATACTCTGAGATTTGCAATTCTTTGAGTTTTTAGCTAGTTTTATGTAGAAATCCCCCTCCTAGATTTCTTATTTTAGATTAATTTACTGTTCATCCACTGCCTACAGACAGAAAAATTGAAGCTTAATATCGAGGTGAGAGGCATGTTTACTGTTCTGCTACCTCCTTGGAGACCTGCCGTTATTTGAACTTGGCCTCTTAGCATTACATAGTTTCTCTTTAATGAACCCATTTAAGTATTTGTAAATTATAAAATCCAGAGATACTGTTGAAGACTCTGGTTCTATATTTTCCTTTTTAAATATATTAGTATCTTTGATGAAATACACAACAGATGTGGGCTTTTATATGACTGAGGGAAAAACAGATGATGACTGGATTATTTCAGCATCACTGTAATTCCATTAAAAATCATTCAGGTTTGAAAGACTTATTAACAGAGTTGTGATAATATCAAGGAACCACAATATGTTCTTTTGGCTTGAATTGGACTTTTCAAGAGTTAGAAATAGAAGGCACTTGAAAGAAACAGATCCAGACGAACATGTACAGAAAAGCCTAGAATTTCTAACAACCTTCCATTTAAAACTTATTTTTAGAGGTACACTTAGACTTCACTTGCCACATGGTTAAGTTCCAAAGATTAGGTTATTCTGTGAAAATAGTGTTAATAAAAAATGGACAATGACCGTATCAGATTACAAAGTGGAAGACTACAGCATCATGTAACTGCCTAATGACATCATTCCGCAGGGACAAAACACTGAGAATGATGGGCCAGTCAAATGGAACCATTACAGCTGCTTATTGCTTCATACCTCAGCAACTCTTGCTGCTAGATATATGCCGTTAGTGCGCAAAATATTCAGGTAGTAAATTATTTATTATTGTAAACACGAAAGTTAGATAGCAAAGTAGATTGTAAGAGACAGATTATTTTACATTAAACTTAAAAATACTTATAATGATTATGATTATATATAATGATTATATATATACACACACACACACACACACACACACACACACACATTATCTCAGAAAACACATATAAACAAGTAATGCAGACAAGGAAACAAGTAAACCATCTTTGACAACCTCCTTGGTTCCAGTCCCCTCCCTCAAGTTAACGACAATTTAAGTGCTTGTGCAGATTTTCTGAACATCTCTGTCCATATTTACATTCAAAGAGATGCAGATAAAACATAGACCTTGTTTTGCATTTTAGAAAAGTATACATTGTTGTTAGGTACTGTAAAATCAATCCCATGACTCTGATACAACCTACAAGTAGACTTCCATGGGTCTCTTTCAGCAACTACTAAATAAAGCTGTCGGGGTGAGCTTATTTTGAAAGTCTTTTAAATATCTTTGAATTGTCAGCGCAATTTTCTAAAATTTTCTACTTCAGGTTTGCCAATGTTAGTAGTAGCTCTTTTTTCTCACCTTTGGATGATGATGCATTTAACTTGCCCATGATCCATGAACACATTTTTCTATAAGTAATAAAATAGCAAAAGGTAACACTATGACTAGAATACAAGATGTTGTCAGCAAGCCTGCGGAAAGACTCTACTCAGAAAGGAAGAGTTCCTCTGGGAAAATGCCAGTCCTTAATGCTGGAGGTAAGGAAAGCAATACCCTCGGGTTATACAATCGATTTTTCAGTTAAATTGTTTCCCTCATTCTTTAATTGTGTATAAATTCATAGCGACCAAAAGTGAATACAGAAAAGAAGAGAAGGAAAGAAGACTAACAAAAGCAACGTCAGAGAGCAGAGAGTACACAGTAACCTAACATCTGTGCGGCAGAGAAGGGATATACGTGTTCCAAAATCAAAGGAGGAGAAGTTATCAGAAACACACTTTGAACTGAGTAGCTAGAGTGAAGAACAAAGAACACACACCTCAGGCCAAAGTGAGGGATGCTCCTTTAAGAATCTGTTTGTTTGGGGTTTTTAAAAAATGATTTATTACATTCAATTTTTTACTCAATTCTTTATCATTTTTTATTCTCTATCTTGACGTTCAACTTTTTCAGTAATAAAAGTTGTTAATTGGATTAGAAAGCTGGATGTCTCTGTCAAGTTCTATGAGAAATATTTTACGAGTTCTGTTGTTTTTCCTTCAGATATGTCCCCTTGGAAAACAGTTGTTTTGTTTTGTTTTCCCATTCATTCCTTGTTGCACTTCTCTCCCTGCCCATCTCTCCCCTCAAGTTCACTCTTCTCTTTGAAAAGTAAAATAAATATTCTTTTATTGTTATACAATCCCTCCTCCCATGTCCACTCCACAATGCAGCCTTCGTTCTGGACTCCTGTCATGACAATAATATCTTATCATAAATCCCTTTTAAACATTTCTCTCCCTCAAATGTTTCAATGCAGATAATTTATCCCATCTTTCTCAGTCTCTCCCTCCCAGCCCCAATGTCATTCCGTTTTACAACAATGTCACTATGTAGTATTTGTTCTTTTGTCATCCAGGGTAATAGTAGAAACATGTACATAATTATAATTGCATTAGTTTGGAAAAAAAAGTTAATGAGTCTATAAGATAGGTAATGGACACAGCAGAAAATTAAAAGAGAACTAGAAGATATGTGATGGCACCCATGCCCCTTTGTATTTTATTGTGATACAAATTTACTTATTTCAATTTACTTCTTAAGCTTACAAATTTAATTTAGCTTAATAAGCTTCCAAACTACCAAATACAGACTTTGGATATTTGTCCTGAAGCAATACATAAACCTGCCTTTCAACTATGTTTACATTTATATTTATGCAAGTATACTTCCTAAACAACATGCCTCTGGAAATTCTATGAACTTTGAGAAACTACGATAGTTATAGAAAGGCTTCAGGTCTTTTGTTTATAACGTCACTAAGAGTCATGCTCTACTCGACGGCAATCAACAACAGTAACATATACTACAGATGGATGGATGGATGAATGGATGGATGGATGCTATTTTAAAATCCACTACCTTCTCACTTCAAGAGAGAAAAGACATTACAAAACAGAGTTGAACTTCTACTCTACTCCTTAATAAATGAGTGCATTCCACAATTCTATGACTGGAAATCTAGATGTTAAAGCAGTTCTGAAAAGGACATCTTCAGTTTCTCTGAGTTATCTTTCATTTGTACATAGAAAGTTCCTAAAGAATTCTATTCCAAAAAAAATGACAGGGACAGGGCTATAATCCAACTGATTGCCACCCGTGGTGTCTTTATGTGTTGTCTTCAATTTTTGAAAAGTCACACAAAGTAGATTTTATCACATTTTATCAGTTGTGACTAGGTGACATAAGTTGACCCTCAACTCACAGCTATTGTATGATGCATAATGGAACAAAATCCTGTCTGAACATCTGTTATCCACATGCTAGACTGCAGATTGGACTATTGTGATCCAGAGGGTTACCACTAGCTGATTTCTGGAAGTGGATCTACAATACTTTTTTTGCTAGCTTTCTTAGTATGGAAGTTCCAATGAAATTTGTTCATCATCATAGCAATATGCAAGCCTCCACCCACAGTTAGGGGGTGACTGTGAATGAAGTGTGGTGGCTGGGATTAGAACCTGGGTTCCTCACATGGAAGATAAGAATTCTACCACAAAGCTATCACCATTGAGGAGCACACCAAATAGAATATATTAGGTCCAGATAGAGATTTTTAAAAGCTCATTGTCCTCAAGTTATAACAAACTCATAGCTGAGCCTCCAGTGGATTTTCAGAGACTCAACTGCTCAGATTGCCTATCTTTCTCCCACGGATCTACAATTTCAACTTCCAGAGAGCTATGGACTGTGGATTAACAGTGTAACTTCCCATGGACAATCCATCTAGAGTTCCCTTGGTCAAAACAACAACAACTGGTAAACTTAAAATGTGGTCAGAGATATTTCTTTTGCTTCTACAAGAGTTGAAGACAAAGAGTAAAGACCTGAAGGGTAGCAATGAATTGAATGATATTCCTGTCATAAGGAAAAGAAAAGGTCATTTGTAAATTTCTCCACCTGAATCAAGATTTGTAGTTCCATCAGAACAGCAGAAATATCTGCAAGTCACGTGGTGTGTTTTGAGAATTCTCACCAGGGTCTCTCAAGGCAACAAAAACAAATAGCAGATGAACCTATCAAAGTACCTCCAGAAAGGTGATCATCTACAAGAAGGTCTAATTAGTAAAACTATTTTATTACAGTGAGCGGGAATCGTTCTCAGGGAATAGTGAGTTTTTGTCTTTAGTGATAAAAATTGACATTAATTGGGAAAACTGTTATATAACGACCAATATCACTGATATCAAGAAGTACATCAGAAAAAGAACAAAATGACAAATGTTATATATAATTTTATAGCAGGTGATAACAACAACAAAGTGTACAAATGTTGAAATTACTTTGAAAAACTCAAACTCAGTGCTATTGAGTTGGAACTGACTCAGCTAACCCTGCAGTGGCTTTCCTGAAGCTGTAAATCACACAGGAGGAGTCTGTCCATCTTTCTTCCAAACAGATCCTGGTGCGTTCTAACTGCCTGAGACGTGGCCATTGGGTTAACAGTGCAACATCCTATGGACTATATCGTAAGATCTCTCTTAATACAATAAGAGCTCTCTTGTTGCTGTGTTGTTATGTGCCATTGAGTCACATGCGACTCATAGCGACCCTGTGTACCCTAGCTCTACTTAGGTATAAATCAAGTACCTTATAGGATTAGTTTCCTTGGTTTGTTGATTCAGGCCATGGCTTCATGGAACAACACAACATTATTTTTAGAGTTTGTGTTCCACCTCCTAATTGAGTGAGGAATGCTCAAGGCCTTGAAAACCTTGTGAGCGGTTATTCAAGGTAAATTGGTTGATCTCTGTTGGCCTGCAGCTTCAAAACTCAGAGAAGGAATTAAATTTTTATCTAACTGCCTCCTTAACCTATTGCTGTCCTGGCACAATACCAGAAGAATTGAATGGTGTTCAGCTACTAGCTACCATTATTTAATGTTCTGACCAAAGACTCAATACGTGGATACTGATCAAAAGGGGGGAAATGCTGAACACTGTATTTCATATTCCGGGTATTCAGACTCCCTGGTTTCATTTAAATTGGAAGAACTGCCCTGAAATAATCTTTAGACCTTGAACAACAACAACAACAACAACAACAAAAATCTATGCCCTGAAGTCATCTTTAAAATAAACAATTTAGCTCAATTAGTAAAAATTATCTACCTTGATTATTGTGCTATTTTAAAGAATTCGCTCTTTGTGATCAAATGCACAACATAAGCTATAAAGAATAGATGAGTTAGAAGGTGATGCTGTTCTTGTTAGGTGTCATCAAGTCAGATACAAGTCAGCAATCCTGTGAACCACAGATATGAGCCTTGTGTATCCCATGCCATCCTCAAGACCTCCCATAGGTTTGAGTCCACTGTTATGTTAAAGTGTGTCACTCCATATTATTGAAAGTTATCCTCTCTTTCTCTGACTTTGCATCTTTCCCAGAAATGACTCTAGGTTTGTAGAGTAAAATACTTAGAGTAGAAACAGTGGCAATGATTATACATTGTGAAGAATGTAACTAGTGCCACTGAACTGAACATAAAGACATTGTTAAATAGGTATAGATGGGCTAAGTATGTCTTGCTAGGTTATCTCTCTCTCTCTCTCTCTCTCTCTCTCTCTCTCTCTCTCTCACACACACACACAGAAGTGATTTTCTAAAAATGGACTAAAACACGAATAAGAAAATAATTTTCTAATAGCTCATAGGATTTAAGCATATCTTTCAACTATGAAATTTCAACCATACAAAGGGAAACATTAAAGGCTTTCTCTAAAAAAGAGAAAAATGTTGAAAAGCTTTCTTACAGGAGTTCACATTTGGTAAAGAGAATTATAAGAGAGAAAACAGGAAAAGGTCAACTCCACCCAGGCAAGCTTGCCTTTTGTTCCTGTGTGACCCAACAGTCATGGAACTGTTATCCAACTCATTACTAACATCTATCTGTTACTGCAGGTGTTGGGTCGAGAGAGGACATGGTGTCCAGGAAACCTGAAATCAGGTTAGAAAACTCCCAGGCGACCCATTTCCTTTCAATTGACTCTGAGGAGCTCGCACTGCCTACCACAGCCCCTGAGGTGCCACTCGCGAAAAGGTTATAATTTAAGTAACAGCAGAAACACTTCCCAAACCATCCTCCCTGCATGCAAGGACTCAACCAGGAAGGGAAGTTGCCCTCATCTTTCCAACTATGAAAGGAAATGGACAATTTCCTTATAGTGGCTTCAAAATTCTACTCCCTCTGAGACGGGTTTTAAAAGTTTCTCACACAAGTTAGACTCTCTAGATAACTGGCTCTGTCTTTCAAAGCTGTGCTTGTGTTCTCTTCTGTAGACACTGTGTCTGTGAAGGAAGATAGCAGGCTTCAAAGGGAAGACAAGGACCACAGACTGCTCTATGTGGCTTCCCTCTAAGTCCTCACAATTCTAACCATAACTGATGGCTGTAGGTTTCTCCATGGTCTAATGACCGTTACGTAAGGAGGTGACTGATGTTCTCCAGTAGCCCCATTGAGTCTGTTGTCTGGGCCAACTGACCTCAGTCATGAAATTACCATGCGAAGGTGCTTCTTGGTCTTAATCTTAGGTTTCCACAGTCCCATCAACAACCTTTTCCATAAGCCATGAATCCTTTCTAGAATCCTCTATGTTTGCTTGGAGAATATAAGTCAGAGAGATAAACACTGTTTTATTCACAAAGGGTCGCTATGAATTATAGCAGACCTAATAGCATCTAATAACAACCTCTCAGAAACACAGCCAAAAGAACAAGTGGGTATGTCTTGGGAAAGGTGCAGCCAGAATGTTCCTTGGAAGCAAGGTTGCCAAAGCTTCATCTCATATACTTTGGACATGTTGCTAGAAGAGGCTATTCCTTGGAAACGTACATCATGATTGGAAAGATAAAATGGTCAGTTAAAGACGATCCCAACAAGATGGGTTGGTCTAGCAATGCAGCAATGGGCTCAAGTGTGTCAGAGATGCTGAAGACAGATAGCACAGGATAGGTCACGGTTCAGGTCTGTTGTTCATAGGGTTACTATGAATTGTATTTGACCTGTCAGCCCCTAAGAGTCATTACCACCACCACCTCTTTTTCCCACAAACCTCAAATTGAAAGTAGTGGGCTTTCTGTGTATCTCCCTGGATTCTGTCATGCTGACACTTCCAGTAGGACTCTGGTCCTTTTTTGCTTTTGTATTAAAAGAAGTAAAAGAAATTTGGTTAAGTCCTCTTATCTCTTGCAAAACCTGTTATATTTTTGCTTGTTTTGAAAAGTGTTCTCTTCTGCTAACGAAGAACATTAGGGAGCCCTATTCCTTCCTTTCCTGGAGCCATATGTGACTCTAACAGATGGTAGAACCCTTTAAGGGAAATCATGCATTAGTTGGTTGTTTGAAAAATATTTTTCCTGCTACATGAGTCACAATAAATCCTATGAAAGTAAATGTGGAAATCTCCGGATGCGTCAGTATAGCAACCCTTGCAGCCTACTACATTAGCTAGGACAAAATGTTGAAATTGTATAAATATTATCATTTTATGAACTAACTAGAAAAAATTAGTATTTAAACATCTATTCAATCTATATGCTGAGCAAATCATTTGTGAAGCCAGATGCTATGGAGAAGAATATGACATCAAGATTGGAGGAAGAGTCATCAACAATCTGCCTTATGCATATGACACAACCTTGCTTGCTGAAAGTGAGGAGGAACTGAAACTCTTCCTGCAGAAGATCAAAGACTATTAGCCTTCAAAATGGATTACATTTCAACATCGAGAAAAGAAAGGTCCTTGCCACTGGGCCAATAACCTTGGTGCCAGCAGTGAGGAGATAAGGAGATGTATTGCTTCAGGACCTCTCTAAAATACTGGAAAGAATGTTAGTTTGAAGACCAAGGTAAGCATGATTCAGGCCATGATCTTTGCAATCACCTGCTGGGCATCAAAGAGCTGGACAATGAATAAGGATGACAGGAGGTTTGATGCCTTTGAGTAGGGGCACTGGAGAAAATACTGAATAGACTGTAAACTACCAAAAGAACCAACACGTATGTCTTGGAAAAGGTGCAGTCAGAGTGCTCCTCGAAGGCAGAGATGGCAAAGCTTTGTCTCTCATATTTGGGCATGTTGCTAGAAGAGGCTACTCCTTGCAAAGGGATATCATGTTTGGAAAGGTGAAGGGTCAGTGAGAGAGAGGAAGACCCCTCAATGAGATGGACTGACATGTTGACTATAGCAATGGGCTCAAGTGTATCAGATGGTGGGGATGGAACAGGATAGGATGGGATTCAGGTCTGTTGTTCATAGGGTCACTATGCGTCAACTCATGGCAGTCTTGATGGCACTTAATAACAACAACAGGGAAAGTCTTTCTTTTTCCTGAGAGTTTATGATAGACACTCACGAAGATATTATTCCACTGAGTTCTCTGTTGTTGTTATGTTCCAACAAGTCAGAAACAATTCATAGCTGATCAGCTAATAATTTTTAGAGGCTGCAAAGCACACAGGAGGAAATCATCCATCCTTCTCCTGCCAGAGGCAAGAAAATCAGTCAACTTTTAATGTCAGTTCAGTATATTTTAACCTATTCTTCTGTGGGAAATGTTTTACTTATTGTATTATGATAAACTAAAATTTGCCATAACTTATCATCCATAAATCTCTTCTCAAATGAGGGTTTTTTTGTTTTCTATATTTTTATATTCCAAATTACTATTCTAATATTTAAGCTTCTCCTCCAGTCTAAATATTCTAGAAGAGTCTATTGACAAGTTGTTTCCTATTTCTTACTTTTTGTTTCATGTACTTTTGTCTTCCGCTTCCACATTTCCATTGACCTCCTCCTTAACGCCATGGTTAACAATGACTTCCTGGCTACCAAAGTCAAAGGACGCTTTTCTAGACCATCCAGGTGCATCTGGACATTGTATGTCATTCTCTGTGTTACTATGAGTTGCCTCTGAACTTGCTTTGAGACCTTATCCAAAACAGAATAAAATGCCGCCTGGTCCAGAGCCATATTCGTGATTGTTGGTAGTGCCTTCCAACGTATGGGGTTCATTTCCCAGCTGTATGAAATCACAGATATGCTACTGTAATCCATAAGAGTTAGGGGGTTTTGCTTGTGTTTTTTTTTGGGGGGGTTTCTTTGTTTTGGTTGAAATTTGCAATGTATCATCAGGGCTTTCTTTTCAGTCTATTTTGTCTTAGAAATTGTGCTGATATCTGTCTACTCTGGGTGATCTTCTTTACATTTGAAAAAATGAGGACACAGCTTCCAGTATCAAAGCACCACGCAAGCTACTTCAGCATGACAGACTGACGCATGGTGGTGGCTTTCCTTTCATATTAATCTCCTCCTTCCCGCTTTGCTTTGTTGACTTTCTCCTGGTTCTTCTACCTTCCAGATTGTACCTTTTCTGCCTCTGACAGGCGCTCTGGTGGCCTCATGGTAAGAAGTTGTGCTGAAATCCCAAAGGCATGCCGTTTGAGGCCACTAGCTACTCTGTAGGAGACAAATGGCCTGTTTTCCTCCCTTCCTTACCTGCCTCTGAAAACCTGCTGGAGGGTCAGCAATGAGTTGGTTCCAACTCTATGGTACACAACAACAACAACAACAAAAGTTAAAAATAAACCAGAAATAAGTCCTGGGATCCATTCTCTGTTCTTTATAAATGTAGAGGATGTAGTTCACTCCTGTGCTTAAATTATGTCTAGGTTCAGACTTTTATTTTTTCTAGTTCCTGCATAGCTTTCATCTTCATAGGAGAAATTGTGAACGTTTTAAATCATCTAACCTTTTCTGCTTGAATTCTTTCTTTTACAGCCACCTCATAAAACCTATGATGATAAAAGAAATTGTAAACGAACAGGGCTTTTTTCAGAAAACAAAACGGGCTGTCATATAAATCTGAAGTGTGAGGGATGGGTAGGGAATTGACCTTTGGCAACTGTTCACTAGCTGATAAGATGCTTTAACTTTACGGACCTCGGGCTTTATATTTATACATCACATGTGTGACTTCGTTATATATTTTTTATAAAAGGTTAGTGTTAAGTTCTTCAAAATGGAATTTCTTGTTCAAAGTCAGTTCAACTTATTAGCTTGACCACGGTAAAGTGAAGGACATTGATGAAATATTTTCCTATAGAAAATAAAATATAATCTGAAAATGAGATTCTTAACCCTCAAATCTATTCCATTTCTGAAATTGTGATATAAAACCCTTGTTGTTGTTGTTATGTGCCGTCGAGCTGCCTGTGGCTCATAGCAGCCCTATGTACAACAGCCCTAAAACATGCTCTATCCTGTGCCAATCTTATTATCTCTAACACACCAACCCCCACTACCCCGGTCACTGAATCAATCAATCAGTCTCATCCAGGGTCTTCCTCTCTTGCGTTGTCCCTCTACCCTGCCAAGCATGATGTCCCTCTCCAAGGACTGATCCCACCTTGCAACATGTCCAGAGTGTGTCAGATGAAGCTTCAGAATACTTGCCTCCAAATAGCAGTCTGGTCTAACCCTCTTTTGGATGAACTTGTTTGTTCTCCTAGCAGTCCATGGTATATTCAATACTTTTCTCCAACACCATGGCTCAAAGACATCAATTCTCCTTCCCTCGTCATTGTCCAGCTTTTCAGTGCATAGTAAGTAATTGCGAAGATCAAGGCCTGGATCAAGCAAACTTTAGTTTCCAGACTTTCAGTACTTAGGAGTGCCTTGTTAATCTATAAAGCACTTCTCAGGCCCTGGATATACAATATCTTTTGGACAACAGAAAAGTCCCCGAAAATAATTTTTTTAATCCACCCACCAATTTCTACCTGAAAATTGCTCCACATCTGTAATATAATATTCCTCCTGCCAACAAATACTATCTGACAGCCAACAGTAAAACTTAAAAAAGAAAAAAAAATTTGCCTTATTTAAAATGAACCTTTTTTTTCACGACTAAGGGTTTTATCAGTATGGACTGAGGCTCAATGTCAAGAAGACAAAGATTCTCACCACTGAACCAACTGGTAGCATCAGGATGGATGGCGAAGAGATTGAGATTGTTCACAGCTTCAGTTTGCTCGGCTCCACGGTCAACACTCTTGGCACCAGCAGCCAGGA
>NW_006399888.1:6912563-6947578 GCF_000299155.1 Elephantulus edwardii | reverse complement strand
GCAAACGAATCGATGGCACATAACAACAACAACAATAGCCTCTTTCAGGTGGAGGAAACAAACACGAGAAAAAAGGCTTAAAAATTAATAGCTTCAGCATTCATCCACACTGCATGGCTCCAGAAAATCTAAGCCTTGAACCAAAAGTGTTCCCTAAAGTCATATTAAAACTGGATGACGGTTTATGTATTTTAAAAGATCTGCCTTGAGTATTTTTTTTTAAATTTTTTTTGTGTGCGTGTACCGTCAAATCAGATCTGACTGGTACAGGAGGAGATTGTCCCTCCTTCCCCCGCAGAGCATCTGGTGGGTTCGAACCGTGTGCCTCTGGGATTGTAGTTGCAGTTCCTTGCCACTAGGCCACCAGAGCTCCCCTAACCTTGAGTATTTTAAGGTCTATATAAGGTCAAATTGACACCAGCAGCTCAGAGGACAAGAAATGAATATCAAGTGCCATTTAGTTACTGTTAAGAGGGAGGGCAACTCAGAGAAGGAGGTGAGAGTGAGTGCACAACTCAAAGAATGACATTGAAGTCACCAAAGTACGTATGTGAAAATTGTTGAACTTGTGTACTTTGTGCTGTGTATAATCTCAATGACAACAACAAGAGAAATAAAATTCAGAGAAACAAAGTAGTAAGACATGCCTCAAGAGGAAGGGTCGTTTTGCTCTTCTCTCCACACCAGCCTCTTTTTTAAGGATAGTTAATATTTTCAATGGCAGTAGTTTGCTTTGGGAACCATGCATACATCGTGGGAAAATCCTAGGCCACCAAATGACAAGGTTTCCCTGCTGGCGGTTTGCTGGTTAATGTTCACAGCTGACTTTCGTGAGGGAGGAGGCAAAGCCTAATTTGCTGATCTTCATGGTGTCAATTTTTCTCCCATGGCCTGTGTCAAGCCATGAAAGTGGTGACCATGAACAAGGATTTAGGAAGAGATGCAAACAAAGTAGCACTCCTCAAAGCCACCATCCACAACCAGCAGACATCATCACCAGTGCACAGAGAGCACTGTGGTCGTTCAGTGCTGTCAACTATGACACACAGTGACCCTATAAACAGTGGATCTGAGCCCTGCCCTATCCTGTGCCACCCTGACCATCTCGGACATAATCGAGCCTACTGTTAAAGACACTGTGTCAATCCATCTCATTGACAGTATTTCTCTCTGCATCTTTCCAGTCATGATGTCTTTTGCCCAGGACTGGCCCCTCCTCACAGCACTAGAGAGCTGAGAAGGTATTAAATGAATGGTGTTGAGTTTGAAGTACTTTTATCTTTATTTTTAACATGTTTTGTTTAATGTAAGTTTATAGGTGCACTTCTTACTAATGTCTTTCTTTGACAACTGCCTCACAGATCCCCAACAGTTAACAATCAGCGTCAGCTCTCACAAACCAGTGGTTTTTCCATAAAGAATAAAGGAAATAAAATATTTGCTTAAGTAATAATCAAGTACATTCAGATTTGGGAGGCAGTTGTGTGGGTGAAAGTATTGCTCCCTCTTCTAGGAGGCTTTATCCTTCTGTTGTACGTAGGATCACTGTGAACAAGAACTGATTTGATGGCACTTAGAGACATTTTACTAACCAGGCCCAACACTGCTTAGCTTCTGAGATCCAGCATGTTCGGGCGGCTCAGGGCTCCACCACTAACCAAGGGGTCAGTGACTTGAACCCACCAACCACTCCATGGGAGAAAGATGTGATGAGTGGCTTGCACAGAGGTTCTAACCTTGGACTGTCTGCTGCGGGGGCAGGTGTTGAACTCTGTCCTACGGGATTGCTCTCAGTCAGCATCGACTTGAAGGTACAGGGCATGTTGTTTATCAATAGCAAAAACTAAAAAGTGATTGAAAATTTTACATGCTAGATTTAGTTTTCTGAGAAATAGATGTAGGTGTCTTTCTCTGGAAACTAAGGTCTGCCTGATACACGCCATGGTCTTTGCAATCACTTGTTATGCATCAGAGAGTTGGACAATTACTGGGGAGGATAGAAGGAGAATTGATGCCTTTGAGCTGTGGTGCTGGAGAAGAGTATTGAATGTACCTGGACTGCCAAGAAAACAAACAGATTCATCCTAGAGAGGGTTAAACCAGGCTACTCCTTGGAGGCAAGCATTCTGGGACTTCATCTGACATACTTTGGACATGTTGCCAGGAGGGACGGGTCCTTGGAGAGGGACATCATGCTAGGTGGAGTAGAGGGACAGCGCAGGAGGGGAAGACCCTCTATGAGATAGATTGATTCAGTGACTGGGGTAATCGGGATGGGTGTGTCAGAGGCAGTGCGATTGGCACAGGATAGAGCAGGGTTTAGGGCTCTTGTACATAGGGTCGCTATGAGTCACAAACGACTTGACGGCACATAACAACAACTACAACCTCTGACTTATATGTATTCTTGTCTGATAAGCCACTCAAAGGAAAACGATACTTGTTTAGGAAATGACTTATAAAAACAAATTATTTTCAGTTCAATGATGATGATGATGATGATAATAATAATAATAATAATAATAATAAAAAAATACGATATTCCCACCTCAGGATTTTTTAAGAGATTTTGAGAATTCCTTCCTCTACATTTCTCTGTGTCATAAATGCCTAGTCAATCTCATCTTGTGAAGGTTTCTTTGAATTCCCACATAGGCTTCTGTCTTTTCCTCCCCCATATTTTAACAATAATCATAGCATTTTATTTAACTCAAATAAATTGTAAATGTTACAATTAAAACAGACATGGGGGGGGAAAGAAGAATGAACTAGGGAGGAGGGTGGAGAAAACAGTGCAACAATGAATGAATGAAAACCCAAAATCTCTGTAAATGTTCATTAAAACTAATAAAATTTAATAATAATAACAAAATAAATAAATTGTAAATGTTGATTATACATGTCCTTTCAGTTGTAAATGAGTCAATTCAGAGTCATGATTATTCTCAGTGTTTAGGAGTACAGCTGCGCTTTACTGGGTTATTTACTGAGACTTCAGAAACCGATGTAGAGGCTTTTCTTTGGGAGCACTGTGGGGTGGACTGGAACCTTCAACCTTTTGGTTGACAGCCAAGGGCTTAAGTATTTCTATCTTTCAAGGATTCTGGATGACACATTTGAAACCTAATTTAAGCATGTTCTCAATTGGTGCTAACTTAGTAACCACCAGCCACATGCAGCTGTTTACATGTATACTGAAATAAAATGAAAACTCAATTACTCAGTTGTATAGTTGTTGTTGTTGTTGTTAGATTCTGTCAAGTACGACTCATAGCGACCCTGTGAACAACATATCTGAACCTTGTCCTATGCTGTGCCATCCTTACACTACCTGACACACTAGAGTCCACTGCAGTGTCGTGTCAATTCACCTGGTTGAGGGTCTTCCTCTTCTTTACCAATCCTCTATCATCCCAAGAATCATGTTGCTCTCCAAGGAAGAGTTCCTCCTAGCAGTATGCCTGAAGTATGTAAGGCAAAGCCTCATCATCTTTGCCTCCAAAGAGCACTCTGGCTGCACGCTCTCCAAGACATACTGGTTTATTCTTTCGGCCGTCTGTGGCATGTTTTACCAACACCACAGTTCAAAGGTATCAATTCTCCTTCTGTCACCCTTCTTCATTGTCCAGCTCTCAGATGCATAGTAAGTGACTGAAAAGACCATGGTCTGAATCAGGCACATCTTAGTCCTCCAACTGACATCATTACTCCTCAATAATTTGGAAAGGTCCCTAACTGCAGATTTTCACAGTTCAATGCTTCTCCTTATTTCCAGACTGCTGGTACCAACGATGTTAATTGTGGATCCAAATAAGATAAAGTTATTGACAGTTTTCAATCTCTCTCTAGCCATCGTGAGATGTTACCTATCGGTCCAGTGGTAAGAATTTTTATTTTTTTGATCTTGAGATGCAATCCATATTGAAGGCTGCAACAAGTGTTTCAAAGCCTCCTCACTTTCAGCAAGCAAGGTTGTACATTAGCTATATTTAAAATTCTTAATAAGAATAATAGGTATTGCATTGAACAGCTCAGCCAAGGAACATTTCTACCATCACTGAAATTCTATTGAACAGCATTACACTAGAGTACAAGAATTGGGGGGAATGGGAATTATATCTTTTTTTTTTATATTCTCAGTACCTATTTCTGTGTTTGGAATATAGTAGGCACTTATAAATTACTGATTAAATTAACAAAGGAAAAATAATAGCACTATTTACCTAATTACTGCTAGTTAAAAGTAGTCATGATTCCCGGAAGCTACAGCAAGAAGCATAAATATACAGGTTTCTTTTTATTGTGTGCATGCACACACAAACGACATAAGCAAATTTTATTACTTTCAGGATGAGAACACCGACAGGCGTCTTAAGCTCTAACTACAGACTTCATCACTTAAGTGTTAACATCCTATCTGTAATTGTTAATTCTGAAGCATAATATCAATTCTAATTTCTTTTTTTCTAGGTCATCTTGCCTCCATTGTTTAATAAGTGACCCTATGGACTCATTAAATCTTTCAGCATGATATTTATGCATCGCTATTTAATGAGCCTGCCAACACCTTGAATTCTCTGGCTCTCATACCTATTATTTTAGCGGCAAATTTCTCTAATTAACCATATCCTTCATGGAACTCAAAGGATGTCCTAGGAAGGTCACACTAGCCCCTGCTGGCAGACAAGCCCTTTGTCAACATATTAAAAGGTCTTCAATGGGATAACTTGATAATCCTTGGAGAATCTCTCTAGACATTTACATATTCCTACTCAAAACCTTGTCTTTGATTCTTGTTAAAACCTTTTCCAATTTAATTCAAAATAATTCCTCTAACTCTGAAGAAAAAGAACAGGGTCACACACTTTACTAAACTTCCTTTCTGCACTATGACTGACTACCAACTACAACCAGAAAGAAGATGCTTCATTCCCAAGAAGCCCAAGTGTTAATTTCAGAGAGTTCTTTCACATATTGTCAGAACCTTCAGGAAGAGGTAATATAGGTCCTACTAAATATGATTTGGATAAATAAATAGAAGCCACAAAAAGAAATGTGTTACATTTGTAGATACAAGCCTGACTCAAAATCCAATATGTATTCTAACCTCTCAGCTGATGATAATTTAGTATACATCTCTTCAAGGAGGAGAAAAATGCGTAATAGCAGGGAATGAAAGAAGAGAAAGGTTTAAGAGCTGGAACAGGCAGAGAAAGAACAGGAAGACTTCTCAAGGAAGGCAAATCCAAGATCCTGGATTAAACTCAGCAACCGTTCATATGAGCTGGATGGTAAAGCAGTTGAGGAGACAAGAGGGAGGGAGGAAGGGCAAGGCTGGAAGTTGAAGAGCATAGGAAGGTCTTCCCTTAACTCTGCTGATTCATTGAAGGGGGTGCTGATCCTTGGCCCCAGACAGAAACTCATCCATCCTCACATCCCAAGGAAAATACTTGCCTCCATGGTAACCACATATGTTTCAGAGTAGAACTGTGTTCTGTGTGATTTTCCTAAGTCTCTGGAAATATTCTTAACTTGCTTGTACAGGACACAGAGCATCTCAGCATCTTCCTTAACCTCTGCTTCCCTCAGGTATTAAAAGTAGGAGCTTCAGCAAATGTTGGTTTCCTGAATGAGAGTCCTGCATCCCAGCACTGAAAACTCTCTAAGAGATAGTCAGTAGGTGTTCTTCTTCAAGATATTTGTGAACAGCAAGGGGATGTTCTTCCTGTGGTGTTTAGCACCTCTCACTATTGTGATCACTCTGGAAGGGAAATCTCTAGTGGGACTTGACTGTGAGCTTGTGGAGGATGGAGTATCATCAGCACATGAAATGATGTCTGGTCTTTGTATTTGCCTCGTACCCTTTCTAGCTGCTCAAAACACTCTCCTTCCTTCATATATAATCCAGACAGATGAACCCACACTCAGATCATGCACTGGATTATTGTCTGCCTGCCCACAGCAGTGGAAGACAGTGCTGTTACATATCCTGACATTTAGGTCCTAGCATCATGGTGCAGATACCAAGAAACTTGAAGAACGTGTAACATCCAAGTTAGGGTCCTTCTCGCATGACTGTAACAAACAAACAAAACCATGTGCCATAGACTTGGTACTGACTTAATGATCCTCCATGAGGTTTCCGAAGCCATAAATCTTTATGAGAGAAGATGCCCTTCTTTCTTCTACTGGGCAGCAGGTAGATTCACAGTGCAGACATTTCAGTTAGCAGTCCAATACTTCATGAACTAGGGCTGCTGTAAAGACTTTCATAAAGTACACTTATCTTTTTGAAGATCAGTTTCCTTTAACTTACAATAGTATGGATAAGATGATAAAGCCCGTGATGGTAATTGGCATTATAGCTAAGTGCTCAATAACTGTTAGTTGTTATTGTTTTCGTTATCATTTAAGGGAAATAAAAGATCCTTCTGTAGTCTTAAACTGCTCTCTGTTTTTTATTAAGCACGGTGGAACTTTAGATAAACTTTTATAGACAAAGATAGTGAATCTTCATCTCACATAGTTTGGGTATACTGTCAGGAGATTTCAGTTCTCGGAAAAAAGATATAATGCTGGGAAAAGTGGAGGGTCAGAGAAAGAGAAGGAGACGAGAGCCTCAACAAGAAGGATTGACCCAGTGATGGCAATAGTGGGTTTGAGCACATCACAGATGTTGAGTGTGGTGCAGAGTAAGGGTCCGAGCTGCCATTCAGAGGGTTGCTATGAGTTGTAGTCGACTCAAAGACCATTAACAAAAACAATCTTGGAAAATGATGTATAGAATAAGGTTAGCACTTACTATTTGGGACAAATTGGTAATTTTTAAAAGGGTATTCAATAATTTGAGACATTTTTCTATAATTCTTAACAAAAAAGTTCATACATACCTAAAATGAGTGAACATTCTTTCCCATTTCTTTTCAGTCTTTCTCTATACTGATCTATTGTTGTTTGTTGTTATGTGCCGTCGAGTCGTTTGAGACTCACAGCGACCCTATGTACAACAGCCCTAAACCGTGCTCTATCCTGTGCCAATCGCATTGCCTCTGACACACCCATCCCGATTACCCCAGTCACTGAATCAATCCACCTCATAGAGGGTCTTCCCCTCCTGCACTGTCCCTCTACTCTACCCAGCATGATGTCCCTCTCCAAAGACCTGTCTCTCTTTGCAACATGTCCAAAGTATGTCAGATGAAGCCCCAGAATCCTTGCCTCCAAGGAGTAGCCTGTTTTAACCCTCTCTAGGATGAATCTGTTTGTTTTCTTGGCAGCCCATGGTACATTCAGTACTCTTCTCCAGCACCACAGCTCAAGGGCCTCAATTCTCCTTGTATCCTCCCTAGTCATTGTCCAACTCTCTGATGCATAACAAGTGATTGCAAAGACCATGGCCTGTATCAGGCACACCTTAGTCTCCAGAGAGACACCATTGTTCTTTACTGACCTATAGCTAGTAAAATTAGAAGTTGCCAGGCTAACAGACCTGATCTCTTAATTTTCAACTGATAGGAGATATACTTTTCATCAATAAAGCTTCATTTCTAAATTTTTTCATAAATGTAAAATTTCAATTTATGTCTAGAGTATTCTTGGTAGACATTTTTAAAAATCAGCTTTTTTCCCTGACAAATATGTATATATTTAGTATTATTTTTTTCTAATTTTAGCTATAATATATGAATTGAGACTTGTATGGAGAAAGCAAACAACTGAGAGACACTTGAAAAAAATATTCAATGGGTCAAAAACCTTATTATTCATATATTTCTAGAAAAGAAATACTTATTTTAAATGTGAAATAGTTGACATTTTCCTGTGTTAGCCATGAGGGCTGTTTTTCCACAAGAAGTATGAAATTGGTCTATTTTTATGTCACCTTTTAGACATGGGAAGCTAAAAGCCACATGATTAAAGAATTTTTAATATCCAAGTATTGTGGGAATATTTGTCTTTCAAAAATAAATATTTTTGCTAAACGGGGAGCTCGACTGGCATTCTGAGGGAAATATAAGCAATAAACAAGGTATGACAAGACTCACAGAGCACAGACACAAAAATATAGCATTTACATTTCTATTGCACTGGGCTGCAAAACAAAACCTAAATATATGTTCTGGGCACCGGGGTCACGGTCTTTCCTTAGAGAATTCAATATTCTAAGAACGCTATTGAAAGTTCACACTGCTCCCCAAAGTATCAGGACAGAAGTAAGTGCAACAAAACATCCAAAGATGCTTATAATAGGTAACTTATGAAATAGTCTTATTTATAGCCTAATGAAGAAGATGTAATTAAGGTCTCCCTGATGGCTTCCTGCAAAGGCCGGAAATGGATGTTGTGTGGCCCTCCTTTGTTTCGACCTTCACATGGGGGCTTTATTGCAAGGTTACTGCAGGAACAAAGTCATCACCATGGGAGGACATGGGCAGAATGTGTGGCTAGGTGGTGACTTTGCTCCCAAATGTCATCCTGCCTGCCCCACCTCTCCCCTCTCCATTGTCATTACTAGAAAATAAAAGGCATCTAATGATTGGGGTCATTATTAGCTTAAAATACAATAAAGAACTATGAAGGTAGCTTAAAGTTTAGTCTTCTAGGTACATGGGCCAAGACAGGAATGTATTCAGTGCCTGCAAGTAAAACCGTGGCTCACTGACGCGCATAAGCAGAGGCATCCCCTGGCACTTGCTAGAAATGCAGAGTTTCAGGGCTCCCCTAGATCTGCTAAACCAGCAAGGCTGGCCCAGGTCACTTAAAGGCTTGCTGAGATTTACAAAGCACTGAACTAGGGCAGACTTTTAGGAGACAATTGTTAGACCAAGAACTTAATCCTCATTTTCTGTTGTTGTTTTCAATAATCCTTTGACATGAATATAAACAAACGGTATTGCATCACAGATCAACAAATGTTTGAAAGAAAACAAAAACCCTAAAACATAGTAAGTCTCCTTATAGAACTCTATTTTCATTACATCAGAATGTAAGTTTCCTTTCCCTACAGTCACAAGAAGGCATCTTTTCTCCCAGAAATGTACACTCACAGGAATGACTTAGCCTAGTTTCTGTGTTAGCTGAAGGAATATGATAGATTTAAGAGTATGACAGAGGTAGGGATGGAATCCATCTGCTTCTGACAATCTGAAAACTTCTCTAATTTGAAGTTGGACTTTGGTGCAACCAATGATCCTAATGTAAGTGTCCCTATTAGTGAGTGATTTTTAAGAAATCATTAGTCTATAGGATCAGGAAAATAATGAATTGTCCCCTTAACTCAACATAGATAGAGAAATAAAGTGAATTTCACTAGATCTTTAAGGTTCAGTGTGACAAACTGAGCAAAGTAGAAGAAGAAGAATCCCCGAGAGTTAATTTAATCCCTCTGGTTTTAAAGATTATAGGAGCAAAGGAAAACAGTGCAATGAGAAATAGGAATGGAACACACATTTCAAAAATAGGATTGAATAGTTTGTGCATAAGAGAGAAAGACCAAGGCCAAAAAGGAGGACAATTTGACAAAGAGAGAAACAAAGAGAAGAAAGACAATACGGAAGAATGGAATTTGTGTCAGGAAGGGGCTGCACAATGATGAAGAAACAAAGACAGACAAAGACATGAAAGAATGAGGAGGGTATGTTGAATGTGGCTAGAAATTACAGCAGGAAAAAAAGACGACAGTGTGGGGCGAGAAAGAGAAGGTACAGAACAAAGGAACAAGACCATGGTGCCTGAAACCGGATGGCCACACACCAACCTTCTCTCAAAAGCGACCCCTCCCATCCAGTCCTACCTGGCTGGAAGGACGGTAGTCACAACTTGAGGGCTTGAGGACTGGGGGGAGTAATGTTGGGGGAAACAGAGGGATCCTCATGGCAAGTTTCCGACAAGAATGAGGAGGAACCGTCCCCCTGTGTGGGAAAAAAAGGGAGGCTGTCATTTTTGTGGCACTGGCATCGATATCTAAGTCACCTGGTGTTTCAAATATTTTGAGAGCTCTCTTGGACTGCGTTCTAGAATAGAGATTCAAAACCTTACACAGCTTGGTGTGGCTTCTGGCTGCCTGAAATTGCAGAGAAAATGACAATTGAGTACTCCTTCATTTTTCTCTACCTTCTGTAGACTTTAAATGCTAAGTGTGACCACAGACCACAATAATCACTTTTGGAAACTCCTCTATGAAATCTCACTTCTTGTTGTTATAAGCTTTCGAGTCTACTTTATGAACAATAGATCAGAACTGTGCCCTAGCCTGTGCCATCTCAGGATCTCTGATACACTTGAGCATGTTGTTACAGTCCCTGTGTCCATTCATCTTGCTGAAGGTCTTCTTCTCTTATGCTAAACCTCCATCCTTTCCATCACGATGCCTTTTCCAAGGACTGTCCTCTCCTAACAACACGCCCAAAATATGTGAGACAAGGCTTCAATCATCCTTGCCTCCTTGGACTATCAAGAAACTTTATAAAAGATGATATTCAATCAATTGACCTAGCAGTTTGTTCAGTCGAACACCACCACTTCATGAGTCTGGGATTAATGGTTATCTCTTTCTCCCCCTAAAAGAAAAACGTTTTCAGACACAACATAAGTTTTGCCAACCTCTCTATAAATCAGGTGCTGCTCATGGGTGCTTAGATATCAATGAACATTAATGAACCAAAGAGAGAAAAAAATCCCTGCCTTGGTGGAACTTACATGCTAAAGCAGAGAAATGAACATGAAACAAAATACTTAAGAGGTAAATTACTATCAGAAGAATGGTCAATCTTCTGTGTTATTTACTGCCTCTGAAAACCCACTGAAGGCTCAGCTATGAGTTGGTTCTGACTCAATGGCGCACAACAACAACCACAACCACAGTCACCCTTTTGAACTGAGTCAAATTGCCCATATGGTTTGCAAGGCTGTAAAACGTCACTAAAATGCACTGCCATATCTTTCTCTCATGAGGTGGCTGGAGAGCTCAAACCGCTGACCTATGGGTTAGCACAGAAGTGCTTAACCAGGGCTCCTTATCCTAGGACAGAAGATGACATAAACAGAAGGTAGAGCAGAACAGACAGATGGGATAGTGGTGAAGAAAGTTTGCAAATTTAAACAAAGTGACCATGGAAGGCTACACTGTAAAGAAAGGATTGAGCAAAAAAGTTGAAAGACCTAAGTGAGTTGTCCAACAGACACCCACGAGAGGGCATTCAGAGCAGAAGAAACAGTCCAGGTGGAGGCTCGAGGTAGAACTGGCTTGACTCTTTTTGTTGACCAGCAAGGAGCCCAGATTGCCTCAGCAATGCCAAGGTAATGAGAGAGTAGGACAGCGATGCAGTAAAACAGGATTAGATTGTGTGAGACCTTTGTTACGACATGACTTTTATTCGGAGGGTGATGGGAAACTACTGAACAGAGAAGCAATGGGGTTTGTGATGGAAAATGATTCCTCTGGTGGCTGTGCTTTGGCAAGGTTACAAATTGACACAGAAGCAGGGAAGACCAGCCACGATACTTAGAAACTGAGGTGAGAGCGCTGATAGCTTTGATCAAAGTGGCAGCACAGAAGTTGGTACTTTCACAATTACAAAGATGTTTTATGTTCTTTTCAAATCTTTGGGTCTTCTGGGTCAACCTAAAAATAATAATCTAAAGAATCTCAAAGGTTGTTTTGTATTTATGAAGATTAAGATATTTGAGACTCATTAGCAGATATACACTATCTGAACAAGTGGTGAGAATTTGCCTCTTGACTCCATACCCTCTATCCAATACACCTGTTACTATACTCCCACATTTTCTCATTCTTAGAAAAAAGTATCAGAAAGAAAATTAATGTGATACAGAAATGTGGAAGAAATGAGTAATATTTAGGTGAACCTGTTCTTCTGTTGTTGTTATATGCTCCTGAGTCGACAATGACCCACAGTGACCTTATGAATAAAAGCTTTGAACTTTGCCTATCTTGAACCAACCTTGCAGTCTCCCCACTCTCACAGTCACTGTGTCACTCTATCTCATCCAGGATCTTCCTCTTCTGTTCTGACCCTCTAACCTTCTGAGCACCAGTCATATACCTTACAGAGGCTGAAAAGATACTAGAAATGAATGAAGCTAGTTGAGGATACCATGCAGTTTAAAGAAAAGCCTTCTCTTAACTCCAACAATTTATTTATGTTTGTCTCTGTGACTATATAATTTAATTTTGTAAGAAAATGTAATATATAGATTTTTAAAAGATAAGGCATTTGAGGTTTGTTTTTTTTTTTTAAAAAAAGGAGAACAGTGTTATTAGTGACTTTAATGGTTCAGCTTGGTCAGGCAGAACTACATTGTCCAGAATTCATTTTCTACATGCTTCAGGGGTTGGGACATTCTAAGTGGGATTCTTTTGAGAGTTGAACCACAGGTTATTGTCCAAATAGAACAAGGAAGCACCGCATGGTTTAAAATCAGGAAGAATTTGTGCCAGAGATGTAGCCTTTCCCCATGCTTATTCAAACTGTATGCTGAGAAAATAACATGTGAATTCAGACTCTATGAAGAAGAATGTAATAGCAGGATCAGAGGAAGTTCCATCAACAAGCTATGTTAGGCAGATGACACAACCTTGCTTGAGGAAAGTGAGAAGGACCTGAAGCACTTCTACAGAAGATCAAAAACTTTAATATGGATTATATCTCAATATCAAGAAAACAAACTGGGTCAATAGGCAACATCATGATAGACGGAGAAAGGATTGAAACTGTCAATGATTTCATCTAGCTTGGGCCAACAGTCAACACCCTTGGTATCAGGCATCAGCAGATAAGGAGATGTATTGCTTTGAGCAAGTCCACTGTCAGGGACCTCTCCAAAATACTGAAGAGCAATAATGTAAATACGAAGACTAAGGTTCACCTGACACAGGCCATGATCTTTTCAATAACTTGCTGTGCATCTGAGAGATGGACAATGAATAAGGATGACAAAAGAACTGCCTTTGAGCTGTGGTGTTGGAGAAGAGTACTGGATATCCCAAGGACAGCCAAAGAACCCAAACAGGTATGTCTTAGAAAAGGTGCAGCCAGAATGCTCCTTAGAGGCAAGGATGGAAATGATTCATTTCTTATTCTTTGGACATTTACTAGAAAAGGTTATTCCTTGGAAAGGGATTATCATCCTTGGAAAGATGGAAGGTCAGTGAAAGACCACCAATGAGATAGACTGACATGGTGAACACACCAATGGGATCAAGTGTATCAAAGACGGTGAGGATGGCACAAGATAGAGAAGGATTCAGATCTGTTTTTCAGAGGGTTGCTATGAGTCAACATACTTGATGGCACCCAAAAACAACAGTTTGTATCATTTTAATTTACTTTCATTCTTAATTAAGTTGGTTAACTTTGTCTTTGAAATTCTATTAGATGTAATTCTACCTCTTGACTTTTCAGGTAATATTCCATTTAGGCCTTTATGACTCAATCTCATTCTACTGGACCAATATTAAAGAAAACCTTAAGGTTTTCTGCTTATGAGTTCTGATTAAAAGTTTCCACTTGCAAGTTCAACATAAAATTTGAGGCTTTTATAATAACAGAATCATGGTCCAGAGCAATAAAGGGTAGTGCTAATATTTATTTGTTGCACACGCATATTTAGTTTATCAGAGTATAGTAGCAAATAAAATATGAAGATTACCCTTTGAGAACGCCTTCACAATTTATGAAGAAGCATTATAGCTTTGCTCCTTGCTCTTTTTTTCACCCAAGACACAGTAAAACAAAAGTTTGTAACAGTTTATGAAACTTTTGGAAGTCTTTTGATCTGTCCAAATCAAACTTCTTTGCAGCAAATTTGAACAGAAAGAATCCAGAGTTAAACATATCCAAGGAAATACTTATTTAAATTGTTATCTTGGAGATTTAAAAGAAACCAAGAAAGTAAAGTTGGAAGTCTTATGGATACATTTCAAAACTAATTAGACACACAAAGGAATTGAAAATTCTGTTTCTACTTCTAACATTGTGGTAACACCTACTGTCCCCTCTTTTCCTCCTGACACATAAAGTTCCCTCTTGTCCTCAACTGGAAACTCAAACTAACATCCTCGACTTTCACATAATATTTGTTTATTGGGACTCTTTAACTCTGCACAGGAAATATACTGGGTATATAGCTCTATGTCTATTAAAATCAATCAGAAAACAATTTTCAAAGGTAAATTACTGGAGGAAATTAACTTCTTTAGGTAAGTTTTTACCCTGGTTCAAAATAGAACTTTGTTAAAGGACTTCCTAAACCATGTTATATAACACTTAAAAACCAGAATTCACTGATTTATGCCTACTTTTATAAATGGTAATAGAGTCAAGGTAGCTGATCAGAACAAGGAGGGTTACTGATTCTGAGCTCCTCAGTAAGTGCTGAAAGGAAGCTGACCACCTTTCAATGACATTGAAAAAGTATATCCCTGCAAAAGAGATTGGTCTGTATTTAAAAACTGAGCTCCAGTTCTAATACTATATTCTTCTACTGCTTATTGCACCTGAATATAGGCTGTTGTTGTGTGTCATCAAGTAGGAATCAACAATATCTAACCCTTAAAAAAAGCAAAACCCAAAAATAAAAAACCTGTGAACATAATAAAGACAAAATGGCTTATAATTGCTCAAGCCAATTTGGTTGTAATCAACTGTCATTCATTTATATCTCCACCTTTATTCTGCGATGCCAAATTAAGTTAGAAACCAATACATAGTTGGCCCTGCAGTAGGTTCATAGAGGTTGTAAATCTCACAAGATGAGATTGCCCATATTTCTCCTGTTGAGCAGTTGATAGATTCAACCCACCTGCCTTGGGGTTGGCAGTTTAACTCCTTACCACTAGGCCACCTGAGCTCCAAATCGCCACAGGAGGAATACCTTTCTGAAGTCTCCAACATCTAAGGGACTCACTACTTTCATTGCCAGAGTTTATTGACAAAAGTTATTGAAATTCAAGTTGATACTTCCAAATTCCAACCCAAAATTCAATAGTGCCTTTTAAACAAGAAAATAGTGTATTAAACCCAAAATATAAATTTTCTATCCTTTTCCTAAAATACCTTGCTGTTGTATGTTCCTCTGAGTCAGAACCAACCCATAGCTGACCCTCTGGCAGATTTTCAGCTGCAATTAATTGCACAATAGGAGATTTCCCACCTTTCTCCAGCAGATAAGCTGATGGATTCAAACCATGTACCGTTGGGATTGTAGTGCAGCTTATTACTGCTAGGTCACCAGAGTTCCCTCTGCAATACCTTAGCAATATACAAATCCTCATTACAAAATCTAATAATCACTTGTTCAAGACTTACGTGCAATTAACTGGATAGTTGTTTCCACATTTCCAGTGATTCCAAGCCCTCATTATTGCCAGGAGTTCCACATCAAAGCACATATTTCACTGTAATAGATCTTGTAGTAGTGCTTTCTTTAGTATTTTTGTGCATCCAAATAACCAGCACTTAACTGCAGTTAGGGAACACCGGTAGGATCTACCACTCAGTAGGAAATTGTACTGTCAACCCAAAGGGAGCCTGTTGGAACTTATCATTTGCTCTGCGGTGGAAAGATGCTAAATCTCCTCCCATGAAACTTACAACCTTTGAAAATCTACTGGATGGTCAGCTATCAGTTGATTTTAACTTGACAGTAAAGAATTTGAGTTTGTTTTAAAATGGCCTTTACATAGGAAGGCCATCAATTTATTTGGATTGTAATACTTCATGATTCATAACTTGTCTGCTTATTTTTTCCAATTTTTACAGGTTGACTTATAACCTCTACAAAATTATGGCTCTATATTACTTTAGTGTATACATGATCTCCTAATTTGTTTTTATTTTTTCTAAAGAAGGACATGTAAAAGATTTGCATCTAGCTAACAGATGCACATACCAAGATAAACACCATTTTCTATGGTAAAAAAATCTACAGAGTTTTGCTGTGTTGTTTTTTTGTTTTCAATACTCAAATACTTGGGATATATGCCTGAGGTATTTCCACTGACTTCTCCAACAAAAGGAGCTTTTTAGATTATCCAACCCCTAAAATAACAACAATAATAACAAACTAGCTTTGAGAGGTCCTTGATCTATGTGGTTACTGAAGAATTTAGATTTCTAGTTTCTCTTTTCTAGCTTAGCCTTTATATAAACTTTGGGAGGAAAAAAATCACAACCTGAAAAAACACTGAACCAGACTGTATTCAACTTACTTTAGGACATCAAACAATAAAGAATTTTTAAAGTACCTTAACTTTCACTCCAATTTAGATTTTCCAAACTAACACCTAAGGTTTTTACTATTTTCAAATGACATTGCATTGAGTTTACTGGCTCAATGACATGACAGTCAACATAAACTTGTAGGGTCGCAGCCTCCAGCTTAACCCAACTGCCAGATGCTTTGAGCTGTAGCTGACATGGCTAAGTAAAGAGAATATACCATAGATGTGGCCCCTTGAAAATCTTTAGATGTTTATGTACCACATAATGTTTGTTTTACTAAATTCTACATCATGTTATATTTATCTACTAGCAGACTCAGCTTCTAGAAAATCATTCTTCTGTTACAGCAAATATTAGAATCCATAATTAATCATTTAAATTATGCAACCTTCCTTCTCATTTTAGGGAAGCACAATATCCAAAGCATAATTGTTTAAATGTAATAAAATAATAATTCTCACAAAAGGTCTTAATATACACTGACCTAAATTTTAAATTTTGACAGTTTTTATTTTAAGCCTCATTTTTCTTTTTTTAAAAATTTTATTATTTGTGTGTGTGTGTGTGTGTGTGTGTACCGTCAAATCAGATTTGACTGGTACAGGAGGAGATTGTTACTCCTTCTCCAGCAGAGCATCTGGTGGATAAAGCCTATTTTTCTAGCCAATATAAACCAAAATGTGCAGTCACTGTATCTATAAAAGTGTTAAACAGTTAACCTCTTCCAGAAGGCAGACCAGTAGATTTAACTGATACCCTTAACCAAAGTCTGAAAAGGTGTATCTGGAACATCCGTGAATATTTTCAGGGATTCCTTTTATAGATCTGGTGTAGTCCATACTTTCAGAATGCTTCAAAACAATGTCTAATTTCATCAGGCTTCACTGTAAAAATCTGTGTTGGCAGCCCAAAGTTATGAGGCTCTAATTCACCAGCTGCTCTGTGGAAGGCTGGACAACCTCCTCTTGTGCAATGAACTCCTCAGAAAACCTGCCAGAAGGTCAGCTGTGGGTTGGTTCCATTGCAACAGTACACAGTAACAACAACAATAACAGAGTTACCTGATGCATTAGCATTCACAAGAAAATTAACCTAAATGAATAAGGCTCAAATTGAGGAAAGGATCTGATCAAAACAGCCACAAAACTGGCTGACGCTCAAACTTTATCACTTGTTGGTCTCATAGAACTTTTAAATGGCAGCTTTGAAATTCACAGCACTTTTAAAAACATTTTCCTTTAGAAGTAATGCTTCTTTAGAGGAGACAACAAAATGCAAATACAAAGGTTGTCAGGAGAATCTAAGGATCAAGAAAGCTTAGGGTTGGAATGGACGATACGGTTGTTTTTACAGTGCATTTATATTGCCCTTTAATTACAATTTATTAATAATCTCAACTTTTTAAGGGATAGAAAATTTTTAATACGTAAAAAATGGTAAGAAAGGGATATGTGATTAGGTATTATTGTCATTACAGGAGTGCATAGTGCAGTGGACCTGGGGGAAGGGACTGTAAAACAGTAAAAGAATTTTTCTTTTACTTTTCAAAGAGAAGAGTGTACTGGGCGGGGAGGGGTGGGCAGGGAGAAAAGTACAACAATGAATGAATGGAAATCTAAAGTCTCGTTAAATTTTCATTAAAAGTAATAATAATAAAACAATTAAAAATGGTAAGATATACCTCAAGATACTATAGAATATGTAATAAATTTTATATAAATAGATAACTGAGTTAGAATCAAAATATCTCAAGAAATAAATGTTTAAAACTTCCCCATTCCTCCAAAAGGTCACATTAAAAACTATCCAAAGGGTCTTGATCAATTTTCAAAAATACCCAAATATAGCTTCCTCATTTTAACAAGATTGCTAGAAAGATATCAACATTTATTCCCTTAAAGAAGGACTAATATGTTGGATAAAAGTACTGGGATGTTACAGATTCAACTAATAAATTGTGAATTGGGTCCAATGGTAAGGTTGTTACGAAAGTATTACATTTCCTATCTGATGACCAGTCAGGCAGCCACTTCCCTATTGTTGTTGTTGTTGTTATGTGCCATCGAGTCGTTTGCGACTCATAGTGACCCTATGTACAACAGCCCTAAACCGTGCTCTATCCCGTGCCACTCTCATTGCCTCTGACATACCCATCCCGATTACCCCAGTCACTGAATCAATCCACCTCAGAGAGGGTCTTCCCCTCCTGCACCGTCCCTCCACTCTACCCAGCATGATGTCCCTCTCTAAAGACCTGTCTCTCCTTACAACATGTCCGAAGTATGTCAGGCGAAGCCCCAGAATCCTTGCCTCCAAGGAGTAGCCTGTTTTAACCCTCTCCAGGATGAATCTATTTGTTTTCTTGGCGGTCCATGGTACATTCAGTACTCTTCTCCAGCACCACAGCTCAAAGGCGTCAATTCTCCTTCTATCCTCCCTAGTCATTGTCCAACTCTCTGATGCATAACAAGTGATTGCAAAAACCATGGCCTGTATAAGGCGCACCTTAGTTTCCAGAGAGACACCGTTGCTCTTGAGTACTTTAGAGAGGTCCCTAACTGCAGACTTTCCCATCGCAATACGTTTTTTGATTTCCTGGCTACTGGTTCCAAGAGTGTTGACCGTGGAGCCGAGCAAACTGAAGCTGTGAACAATCTCAATCTCTTCACCATCCATCCTGATGCTACCGATTGGTCTGGTGGTGAGAATTTTTGTCTTCTTGACATTGAGCCTCAGTCCATACTGAAGGCTGCAGTCTTTGACCCTCTGCAGTAAGTGCATGAAGTTCTCAGTTTCAGGGAGCTCTAATGACTTAGTGGTAAAGAGATGTGCTGCCAATCCAAAGGTTAGTGGTTCAAATCCATCAGCTGATCTGTGGGAGAAAGATGGGCAATCCCTTCTTTACTGCTTCTGATCCCACTAGAGGGTTTCTTATTGGTTGGTTCCTACTTGATAGTATCTAACAATAACGATAACAATCTTGCGAACTAGTGGAAAGCAGCTGTGCTGCAATCCCAAAGGCACATGGTTTGAATCCACCAACTACTCTACAAGAGAAGGAAGGACTATCTCCTCCGGTGTGGATTACCTGCTTCTGAAAACCCAGTAAAGGGTCAGCTAGGAGTTGGTTCCAAAACAATGGCACACAACAAAAAGAACATAATTTACAAATTCCTTTTTTTTTATTCAGAAAAAAATTACAAATGTCACCCAACTCAGAAAAATATTAGTGGAATTTGTGAGTACCCAAACCCATAAAACAGGTTCTTTCTCAATGTGCCCCATGTTTTTATGTGCAAAAACTAAGGGAAATAAAATCCCAAATTACTGAAATAAACAGGCTTTCTATTCATTTTCACGTTTATGAAAAAAAATGAAAGTGATTATCCTGCTTTGCTCATGAAGAATTGTTTATGACAAATACTGAGTCTCCCAAAGAATAATCAAGTAGCATGAATATGCAAAAAAAGAGGCTAATTTTAAAATAATGGGGGAAAAAGACTAATCAAGATGATCTTGATATAAATATATGGATCAACTTGATTAAGAAATTCATCTGGAAACTCTCAACTCATTGCTGTCAAGTTAGAACTGAGTCCTAGCTGACCCTCCTCATCTGAAAACTTCAACCCATCAGTTGCTCTGTAGCAGAAAGATGGTACCTTACAACAACAACATTAATCCTAGCACCTTCAGTATTGTTCGTTGTTTCAGGTTTTATAATAGTATCCCTTGCTTTTAACATTTTACTTTTCTCTGTGAACATAAACTGCTTGTTTTTAGTAGCAGGTTTGTAGTTAAATATTATGTTGAAATTATTTATGTATAAAGTACCATGTAGCTAAGTACATGAGATTTCATTTTATAGTCGTTATTACTTCCAGATAATTGCCTAGCACAATATTTGAATTTTTCTAGCAGAGTACATACACATGAAGCCCAATATTGCCATTTACATACCTTCAGTAAGAGTACTTTAATTGCATAAAAAGACAATGTCTTTGTAAAAAAAGTTTTTATAATATGATGAAATCAAACAATTTAAATAATCTTTGGATCACCTTTTTCTCACTTTGCACATTACAAGTCAGATGTACTTGCTTTTCAAATATCTGATTATAGTTTTGTCCTCAAGACCATCATCACATTTAAGTTAAACTTTAAATTACTTGTCAAATTATGCTATCCTCCTTAATTGGAAACTTTGCATCAGCTGCCATGTTTCAACTTGGGGATAAAGTTGCTAATTTAACTAAATTAGTGTAGCCCCGACCCTTTCCTTCCAAGAGCCACAGGCTAATCTTTTGCTTACAGCAAATATATAACTGTGTAACATCATATTATTAAAATGTTTCATTTTCCCCCCTCATCATATTGTTAAATATCATGATTTACTTGATCTGCATCTTCTAATTCTAACTAATGAAATAATTTGCCTTATGCTCTCAGTTACCTTATCAACAGGGGAGAAGATCTTTTTTACATTGTTAATTCCCCAGCATTATTATGTTGAGATATTTTGAAAGTCAATCAGGTCTGTGTAATACTCCAAGTATGTAATAACCTAACAATTCTTTTAAAAAATGAACAATTTAGGTATAAAAAATTAACAGGAGAAACTTAAAAAGCAATTTGATCCAGCATGGACATTTATGTTCATTGTAGCATTATTTATAATATCAAAGAGTTGGAAATAACCCAAGTGCTAATCAATGGATAAATGAATAAACCATAGTATACAGCCCAACAGAATAGTATACAATACTTATGAATAATGAATAACTCAAGAAGTACCACATGATATGGATGTATCTTGAGAACACTAAGTAGAATGAAATAAATCAGCCACACAGGGACAAATATTTCTAATTTACTAAAGTTTACACACAGAAAGAAATATTCTTTGAAGGTTACCAGAGATGGAGGGATGGGAGAGGGGAGAAAAAAATAAATAGATCACGTGGGAGGCTGGGCTGTATGAGGTGGAATGTGGCATCAAGATTGGAGAAAGATTCATTAACAGCCTGCATTATGCAGATAACACAACCCTGCTTGCTGAAATCCAGGAGGACCTGAAGGGCTTGCTACAGAAGATCAAGGACTGCAGCCTTCAATATGGATTGAAGCTCAACATCAAGAAGACAAAGATTCTCATCAGTGGGCCAATTGGCAGCATCATGATGGATGGTGAAGAGATTGAGATTGCTAACAGCATTAGTTTGCATGGCTCTACAAGCAACACTCTTGGTACCAGCAGCCAGGAAATCAAGAGACAAATTGTGTTGGAAAAGTCAGCTGTAAGGAACCTCTCTAGAGTACTGAAGAGTAATGATGTCAGTTTGGAGACTAAGGTGCCTGATGCAGGCCATAGTCCTTTACAATTGCTAGCTATGTGTCAGAGAGCTGGACAATAACTAGGGATGACAGAAGGAGAACTGATGCATTTGAACTGCGGTGCTGGAGAAGAGGAGAAGAAACAGGTTTGTCCTAGAGAGAGTGAAACCAGGCTGCTCCTTGGAGACAAGGATTCTGAGGTTTCATGTGACATTCTTTGGGCATGTTGCAAGGAGGGACCACTCCTTGGAGAGGGACATCAGGCATGGAAGGGTAGAGGGACAGAGAAAGAGAGGGAGACCATCGATGAGATGGATTGATACAGTGACTGGGGTAATGAGGGTATGTGTGTTGGAGACAGTAAAGTTGGCACAGGACAGAGCAGGTTTTCAGGGCTGTTGTAAACAGGGTTGCTATGAGTTGCAAATGACTCAATGGCACATAACAACAACATGTACACACACACACACACACACATACAAATGATTCAAATGGCAAATGTTATATACTCAGCTCACTGCTGTTGAATCAGAACTGACTCATGGCGGACCCTCCAGTGGGTTTTCAGAGGCTGTAAATCACACAGGAGGAACTGTCCATCTTTCTCCCTTGGGGCAGCTGGTGGATACAGAACTGCTTGCCTTTAAATTGGCAGCACGACTCCCAGTCCATGAAATCATCAGATATATAGGTAGATAAATACCACAATAAAATATTTTTAAAAGAAAATATAAAACATTTTTAAAAAGAACCTTAACTAAATTTCCCCCAAAAGAATGAGGTAGGCACGCCTGACAGAACAACCACAGAGCGTTTTCCATCTCCTAGCCCACTGCTGGGTCTGACAAGATTAACTTCGCCAGGATAAATGAGTAGTCACTCAGTTACAAAGATGTCAGAGAGGAAATCAGGAAAATAAGTCTATATTCCCTCAGTTGAAGAGTTAAAAACAAAACAAAACAAAAAAAGAAACTAGTAGCTACATGATAAAATGTTCTTTCTTTAAAAAATTAAAATGCCCTAAAGCTTCCTGGTATTCTCTCTTACTGATGAGCCAAATTAAAATAGAAAACCTTTGTCCTGGAAGCATCAAAGACAAATTAAATGTCAGACGAAGTAAATTACACATTTATCGACTGCTTCATGAGGTTAAGGGGAAGGTTCATTAAAATGTCCCCCTAAAAGACAATTCTTTTTCTATGAGAGACAGAAGTTGCAAATTGATCAATATACATTGGAAAAGTCTCAGCAGATTTGGGCAGCTCCTGATTAATGATGCTTCAACATGTTGAGATAAATGTCTTTGAAGTGTCTAGGAAAAATGCAGAGGATTCTTTTCATAATGAATCAGGTTGCAGTTGAACACATTTATAAAAAGGTGTATTTTCACTGTCTCAGTCATTGGGTACTTGACTTGCTTTTTAACACGTTTGCACACATAAACTCTAGGTTATTGGCTTTGGCAAGAAAAGGTATGGAATCCCAAGGAAACTAATTATCTTCTTGACTTTTGAAAGACTGACCAGGATTTATTTCTTCTGTCGTAAGAACTTTGCAGCTATAAATTTCATAGAAAGACATAACTTGAACATACATATCCGCAGGGAGAGTTATCCCAAGGGTAACAGTATATATACCCTTATGGTCTGATCCTGAGTCTTAACAAATAAATATCTCACCACTAGGAAACCTACAGCTAAATATTTCTCACAGGTCTAGACTATTTAAAGGGGCTGAACCATTCTTTTAAAGAATATCCACTGTTGTTTGTGACTTAATAAATTTCAGTGTTCACAAAGTGACTTTATGTGCAATTGAGGGCCAGAATAATCATCATATTGACTCTAGAGACCTCGCACCTCCATTCTCCCTAAGCCCTCAGAAGTTACATACAAATATGTAATCTCATTGATGTTCTGTTTCAATGCAAAAAAACCCAAAAAAACCACGCAACACCCAAAACCTCCCATAAATTGTAAATATCAAAAAGTTCTGGCATATGACACCAAGTAGAATATTCTAAAGTAAACTTTCAAATGATATGGCTGTAGCATATCCTAAGTCTTCCTGTTGTTTTGCTTTTCTTTCAATGGGAAAACCTCAATTTTCTTTAAGTATCTAATGACTATAGAATTTAGGAGAAGCTGAACTCTCTCTTCTCCATGAATGTATCTTAATTACTCTCACCTAAGCATGAACATTTCTTCTTCATGGAAATCTGATCCAGTCTTGATTGACCAGGGAGTCTCTTAGGCGTATTCTAGAAAGTTCTCCTGTACCCCAAGATAGATCGAGAGATGCAGGCATTCTCTTTTGTACCTTTAAATGGGTTTACATGAAGTTGTGATGAATGGAGCTATGACATCCATCTGCGAACCTGGGAATGAAAGGCAACAACCTAAAAACACCCACAGGAAACTATGGAAGAGGCTGGATGCTTGATGAGGTCGCTGAGTCACCAAACTTAACTATTCCTAGAACTGTCCCACTTCTCAACTTCCAGTAAGATGACTTTCTAATTATGACTGTGTAAGCCAGTTTTAATTGGGTTTTCTGTAAAATTGCATCTCAGAGCACTGTGGCTACTAAAATGATCAGCATTATTAGTTTTTTTTCAGATATGTAATTATATCTAATGTAGACGTTTGGGAGCCCTTCAACATTTAAAATGGATTTACCATAAAAATCTTTCTCAGGGCTATTTATACAAAAAGTTATTTAATTTAAACACATTTCTAATTGTGTTTTACTTTGCCGAACTAAAAACAAAAATAAAGGATTATAAAACACTGTGTGAAGATTAACAATATTTCCTAGGAGGGATTTATTTTTAAAAGTAATAGAAACACTGCCTAATGAGAAGTCAGTCAAAAGCAAAAGCAAATGATATTCTTTCCTTATATAAAGCGGTGATAAATCTGAAACTAGACAGCACACATTGAAAATAGATGCAGTAATGCATACATACACCAGTGAGTCCAGATTATCCTAAGGTGTTTCTTCAGTTTCAGTAGACTCTAGTACTTTTGTTTCAAACACTGAGAATTTTAAAAAGGATACTTAATTCTGAGTGGACAGCTTACACATTTTTGAAATAAAGTAAAATTTATACCACTTATAATCAATCCGGGAGAGTGACTAACAAAACCTAAATGGTATTTTTATGTAAGAAACACTGGCTTTAGTAGTTTTCAATAAATATTAATTCTTATATTTTCATAATTACTTGAGAATATATCTTTCCAACTGTGAAAACCATGACAATCAAAATTTTAAGTATATATCTTGTCAGGCCCTTGACAAGGGCAGAAATAGCCAGAAAAAAATACTTAGAATTAGCTACAATAAGATTATAACAGTAAATGGCTGAAATACATTCTGTGACATGAAATGAACATTTCTAAGCCTTGCAGTCTTAACCAAGACCCTTATAAAATTTCAGTATTTTTCTTATTGTGTGCCATCAAATTGGATCTGACTGGCACAGGAGGATATTACCCCTCCTTCTCCAGCAGAGCATCTGATGGATTTGAACCATAAAAGAGTATTTTTTAGAATGTTGTTGTTGTTGTTGAGTTGTAGGCAACTCAACGGGGCCCTATGAACAAAACCTGAACACTTGTATAACTTTCATCCTTTCTCCAGGTTCGTATGGTTTCCAGAGGCACACTATTTCAGAAGTGGATGCCACTCTTACTTCCAAGCTTGTTTTAATTGGGAAGCTCCACCAAACACTGTCCACCACGAGTGACCTTTATTGCATTTTACACATCAGTGTCACAGTGTTCAGCTTCACAGCAGCCATGAGGAATAAATGTTTTAAACTTTTTAAAGGGAAGCAAGACTGAAAAGTAGCCTTTTCTAAAATAAAAATACTCAGTGATAAATAAAAAATGAGAGGAAACGGATAAAGCTGATGGATAAAAATTGGTAACTTGAAAACATGTCATTTATACATGTCAAGTTTATTTAATGTTAATATTCATGAAACAAATTATTTCCTACCAAGTGATTCTTATTAAGTGCCTGGATTTGGCTCCAGATCAAAGCCACCCCCGATTTATCATCACCTACACACAGAAGATGAAAGGCTGCCTAACCCCGAGTGGTCCTTACAATCCCTGGTGCCCGGGTCCCCCTTGCAGCCACTCTGCCAATCCATCGCATTGAGGGTCTTCCTCTTCTTCTCTGATTCTCCACTGTCCTCCCTCCTGACAATATGCACAAAATTTTAGAGACGAAGACCCAGCATCCTCTTTCCCAAGAAACTTTTTTTACTGTGCTGAGCAATTAGTGTAAAGTAACTTTAAAGAGGAGTTCTGTTGTTTTTGTTGTTAAGTGCCATCGAGTCGAACATGACTCATAGTGACCCTGTGAACAAAAGACCTGAACCCTGTTCTATAACTATCATCGTTTCTCTAATTTCATAGAGTTCCCAGAGGCATGTCGTTTAGGAAGTGGATGGCACTTCTGCTTCTAAGCCTGTCTCAATCTGGGAGCTCCAGCAAACACTGTCCACCGTGGGTAACCATTACGGCATTTGACTGACACACTAGCGTCACAGTGTTCAGAATCAGAGCAACCCCAAGTTACCTCAATATAGCAAAATGACAGACCAATGTTGTACCACTTAGAAGAATGTTAATCCCAAACACAATTACCAACTGACTTAAATGCTGAGGCCCTCCACCAGGTCCTGTTGACTCTAAACAAGCGGCCTCCTGCCCAAAGATCATTGTTAGCTAAATCCAGCAAATCCAATCAGCTCACATACAATTGTGTGCAAAATAAAAAACAAGCAAACAGTCTACACCTAACCCTCAACCAACACAAAACATCTCACCTTTCAGAATCCAACTAATTCAAACATCAGCCTCCCCACTAAAGAGGAGTTCTAGTAAACTATTTTTAGTGAGAATAAAAGGTATTTTCTATTTAAGGATTACGAGACTGCTTGTTAGGTCAAGTTCAGGGTTTCGATGTTGGGTATCTAGCTTCTGGATAGATTGCCATTACAACAATCAGATATGTGGCACTGAAGAGATTGGTTGTCTTGTTGTGACCATCAAGTTAGAATCAACACAAAGCTGATGCTCCAGGGGATTTTGAGAAGCTGTAATCACAGGGTAGGAGACATCCCATCCTTCTTCTACAGAGCAGCTGGTGGATACGAACTGCATGCCTTTGGGATTGCAGTACAGATTCTTACCATTAGGCCATTAGAGCTCCCTGAAGAGATTGGCGAGGTGAGCCTTTTCTAATCTCCATCCTGCACACCGGAGTCAGCTGGGACACTGAGAGAACATTTCACAAACACTTATGCCTTAGTTCCAGACCAGACCAACTGAACCTCGGTAGACTGGGTGTGCATTTACTGTTTTTAAAAGATCCTCAGTTGCTGACAAATGCTTACACAATATTGCTTTTAGGATTTTTCTAATCATTGAGAAAGAAATGCTGAGTTTGCAATGACAACTGATTGAAGACTGAAAGATACTTAGTAAACCTGGAAACTTTTATACTTATTGAATGGAAGTAGAACAAAGTTATAACGTATTCTTCTTCTGCAGTTCAGTTTACCTTGGGCTTCTCCTCCAGGATCTGCTGTCGTATCTCCTTGTGTTTCTCAACAAGTTTTTCATGCCGCTTACTTTGTGCCTCTTCTAACTAAAAGAAATCAATCAATAAAAGGAAGAGGAGTCATCATCATCATCATCATCATATTCCAACATGAAATTCAGAAAACATTTGTAAGCTTTTTAGAACTGGTCTGCATCTGATTACTTCAAAGTCTGGTCAAGACCTGTTCTGACAAGGGTAGGACAGTATTGAAAATGGGATTAGTAAATTGGGGTTTGGGTGAGGTGGTGAGTGGTCAACAGATACATCATTTTTCCATCAAGTGTCTGAAAGCTTCCAAAACATCAAAGTAAAACAAAAATAAAAGAATAAAAAAATATTGACGCTGGAGGTTATCATATTCTCTCACTAATAACAGCTAAAGATTGGTAGTCTCCTCCCATATGGTTTCCAGCCTCTGAAAACTCATCAAGGAGTCAGATAATGAGTTGGTTCCAACTCAGTGGTACACAACAACAACAACAACAACAACAACAACAAGGATCTGCTGGGAAAATATCAATCTTGCTTTGTTTCTGGTCTTTTGACTTTGGAAATGAATTTTGCCCCTTTTATTGAGTGGTTTCTAATGGAACAAGCAGAAACATTTATTATGGAGTGGCAGCTTGAGAAGTAGGTCTGCCAGGGGCTTGGCTTTGCCTTCTAGAATGTCACAATGTTCTCCTCAAACTTTCACCTAGAGTCTGCCAAGGACAGTGATTAACCAACATACTCTCTTGATGGACTGCACCACCTCCTGGATGTATGATCGGATCATCTCGGTCTTCTCCCTAAAAACAAATGAGGAAGAGACGATAAAAGGAACTCAGCTGGACATTACAGACACAGGAAATCTCAGAGTTCAAGATGGAAGTTTGCAGACCACTCAGTATTCTTATGACTGGCAGCAAGCAGGACACAATCACCAGCTCAAGGAAAAGATCAGGCTCCACCCCAGGTCCAGCCCTTGTTTTCATTCAGTGCAGGAAGGCCCTCTGACAACATCTAAAGGGAAGATTTAGACTTCCTAATTGATTTATTTCTTTTCTCTTGGCTTGCTTACAAAGTTTGTATACATTGTGTTTCACACTTTCCTGTGTAATCAGCCTTTATGGAAAGGTCTTAGGTGATTCTCAAGGACATCTGGTGATACAATCTGCAGTGTTGCACTGCTAACCAAAGGCTGTGACTTTCCTACAGTTCACAGGTAGTCTCCAAAGGAGAAAGATAGGAAGTCTCTGCTAAGATTTATAGTCTATCAAACTCAATGTAGAGTCACTACAGGTCAGAATTGACTCAATGGCCATGAGTTTGAGGCAAATCTCAATCCTTTTTGAATCTCTCATTAGTGGTTCACTGTTAACCATCTTACAAAAACCTTTTTGAGAGGCTGTCGAGAGAATTAGAAGGGTTAAAGGTCTTCTGATGGTGTAATGCAAAACACTGGACTAGAAGATTAGAATTTCAAAACTACCAGATGCTCTGAGGAAAGACGATACAGTTTGCTCCTGTTAAGATTTACAGCCTCAGAAACCTGATGGGGAGGGGAGTCACCAAGAGTCAGAATTGACTTGTTGGCAGATGATCATGGGTCTTGTTTTGGGTGGTATATGGCTAGGAGTCCTACCAGCATAGGGGTTAATGGGCTGGCTGCTGTGGTGTTGACCCAAAAGCTGGCTCTTTTTTAGCCATTACAGTTCGCCTTTCTGGTCTTCAGCTACTTTAATTTGCATACATATTGTCTTGCAAATCAGAATGATCTTACAAATCAGCAACAGCTTTGGCACTAGGATAAGAGAAAGTGAACTTCCAACACTGGACAGCAAGACTCGAGGTGAGCAAGGTTTAGGCAAGCAAGATTTGTGGAAAGACCTGAGGGAAACTAGAGCGAGACCCTGGTGAGAGCGAGACCCTGGTGGTGAGAATCAAGTCATGGTGGTGGAGTGACCTTGTTGTGGAGAAACTGTGACAAGGTGTGACCTGAGGTTTCCTGCATTTGTACTGGCCACAATTAAAGGTTTTGCGGTTCTTACCAGATGCTTGAAGGAGAAGCTGACTGATAACTAACTACTCTGAGGCAAACCTGCTGGATTTTTGGATTTAAAGGCTGAACTAAAACTGGAGTATTTGAGGAATTAATTGGGCCTTGGGACTTTTGGACTAAACTTGGATTTGGGTGATATTCTTTGCTTTCCCCATCTCCAATTCACTTCCCTACAAAGAGCTATGGGCTCTTTATCTGCTTTCTGCTCTGGGGCATCGAGGGGCTGTGCTATTCTTGCTCCCTCTGGCCATTTCAGAGAGACATGCATGGTCTTGTGTCCCCATTTCCCATTTTATGTCCCCAAGATAGCTGCTAACCTTGATGATTAGAGGTTCAAATCTACCAGCCAGTCACTCCCTGGGAGAAAAATGTAGCAGTCAGCTCTCATAAGAGTTACAGTCTCAGAAATCTATGGGACAGTGCTATTCTGTGCAATGGGGCTGTTATGAGTCAAAATACCTTGACAACAATGGATTTCTATTTTGGTATACAGCTAGGGATCTGTTCCTTTGATTAAGAATCAACCAATCTCCAGATTAAAGGAGGAAGGAAGAAGGAAGGAAGGCTTTCTTTTTACTTACTCTTCCATCTGGCCTTTGTCCTTAGATTTAGCTTCTGTTATCTTCTCTTGCCTTTTTTTATCCATTTTCTTTTTTAATTCCTTCTTCTCTCTAGATTCAAAATGGAAGGAAAATGGAGCAGAAAGCAAATCAAATGGGAATTTGTAATTAATCCATTTGAATCACAGGTCAAGCAGTAATGGGAATGGAGGCTTACTTGTCACAGATTTCTTTGAGCTTCTTTAATTGATTGTTCTGACACTCTTCTGCCACATCTGTCAACTTCTGAACAAGCTGAGGAAAAAGAACAGATTTTTTAAAAATTTATTTTACATTATTACAAAGTACCTCCTCCACAAACAACAGATTCTGTGTTTAGAAAATCAGTTTAAAGATGTGAATAATCCAAACCATGGTCCATTCAACTACTTGCTGTGCATCTGAAAGTTGGACAATGAATAAGGATGACAGAAGAACAATCAATGCCTATGAACTGTGGTGTTGGAAGAGTATTGAATATCTCATGGCCTCCCCAAAAAACCAAACAAGACTGTCTTGAAGAAGGTGCAACAAACACTTTCCTTAGAATCAAGATGTAATGAACTTTGTCTCATATGTATTGGGCATATTGTCAAGAGGGGCAAGGCCTTAGAAAAGGACATCACGCTTGGAAAGGTGGAGGGTCAGTGAAGGAGAGGAAGGCCCTCCAGAAGATGGTTTGACACAGTGATGGTAACAGTGAGCTTGAGTATATCAGAGAAAATGAGGATAGCTTAAGATCCGTTAGATCTTAAAGGTTTAGATCCATTGTCCACAGTGTTTCTACAAGGCATAATTGACTCAATGACGCCAGACAACAACAATGTTTACAAATACCTGAAATAGTCAGACATCTAACATTATCAGTGAGGGCATGATGTGAAATCATCATATCATCTGAGCTTTCCTTACAAGCATTGTTGTTTCAGCCCATGATTCATTCTTTGGGAGACCTTGGTATAAAAAATATTTTCTCCTAACATCATATTTTATTTCAAATGTATCAAATTTCCATTGGTGTCCCTCATGTATTGTCCACACACATATGAGTCAATTGAAAATATCATGGCTTAGGTCAGTAACATCTTAGTCCTCAAGGTACCTTTTTTTTTCTTTTTCTTTTTGAAATCTTAAAAAAATCGTTCACAGCAGATTTTCCTAATATACTGTCTTATCTGATTTCTTGACTGGTGCTTCCATGACTGCTGACTATAGTAAGTTTTCATTGTTATTATTTAGTACCGTAGAGTCAGAACTAACCCACAGCTGACCCTCCTGTGAGTTTTCAGAAACAGTTAATTGCACTGGAGGAGACAGCCCACCCTTCTCCCACAGAACATCTGGTGGCCTCGAACCACATGCCTTTGGGATTGCAATGAAGCTTCTTACCACTAAGCCACCAGAGCTTTTTAGTACTTTTTAATTACATGGATTTTCATTAATATTATGCTGGTTTCTGAAGCATGGTTCCATGCAAAAACAAATCGCAATGTCAACTCAGGTTTGAATCTCTACATCAAATGTGTAATTCAGAGGAAGAGGCCTACATTTTCTGAATCTATTTTGGTTTTTTTTTTTTTGGTAATGAAAGAAATTATTAATGTTTGTACCTTTTGGAGCAGAGCCCCTGCGTGAAACAAATGGTAAAGCACTTGGTAGCCAATTGAAAGACTGATTGGTTAAGCCCACCAAGTATCACTTCAAAAGAATCTCTTGCCAACCAGCTTCCAAAAGTACAGAGTCAAAGTAAAGTCTATGGAGCACACTGTGCTCGGCACACAGGGAGTCACCATGAGTTGGGATTGGCTTGAACGGCCCTGTGAGGTGAATGTTACTACCTTGTCTTTATACATGAAGGAACTGCGATGCACGGAGGTTAAGTTACTGTCTTGGGGCAACAGGTGAATTCAGATACAGACAACAAAACCTCATGGCTGTTCATGGTCTTTCCCACTGTCCTATGCTTTACATTACTATTTTGAAAGTTCTTTTATAAATCTCATTATTATGTAAGATAATGAGAGCAAACCAGAAAGAAATTATTATAGAGTTATAATAAAGAACTCACATTAATTTAAAATTAACATGCAACTTAAGCATTCATCTCTGATGTGAATTAAATCTAAGCAAAGAGTAAGTAGGGATTGTTGTTAGGTGTTGTCAAGCTGAGTATGACTCATAGCGACCTTATGAACAAGAGATCTGAACCCTGAACAACAGATCTGAACCCTGTCCTATCCTGTGCCATCTTCACACTTCTGACACAAGAGCACAGTGTGGCAGTCACCGTGTCAATCCACCTGGTCTAGGGTCTTTCTCTCCTTTGCCAACCCCACACTTTTCCCAGCATCATGTCTTTCTCCAATAAATAGACCCTCCTAGCAATATGCCCAAAATATATAAGGCAAAGCCTTATTTTTCTGCATAAAAGCTATTTGACCATTCAAAAGAGAGTGCTTGACATGATCCTCACAGTGAAAGAAATAATGAACCATCACAGTTTGGTAGTGCCATTTATAAAACAGGTATTGCTGTTACTGAGTGCTGGTGAGTCAATCACCACTCTCGTAGTAGTTCATATATAGTGTCCGAGGATTGATACAATTTCCTTCAAAAAATGTAAAATATCCTCCAGTTCCCCCTGGATTCTATGTGGTATCTTATGATTCCATGACACCCAGTTCTGGGTGTCACAGTTTTATCTTCTCGACAAAGAGATTGTTCCTTATTTATATTCAACAAAGCATCTTCTGCCTTAAGTTACAGAGATTTCGGAAAGTACCATAGTCACTCCTCTTCTGACCCATTCCTTCAATTCAATGCAGAATCTCCAACAGCCTGTTGATCAACTGTAGCTGATTCTGACTCTTAACAAGGCTTTCTTCAGAATTTCTCCAATGTGTTATTGTATTGTTGTTGTTGTGTGCCATCGAGTCATAACTGACCCATAGCTGATCCTTCAGCAGGTTAATAGCATGGGAGGATATTGTCCATCCTTGTCCCACGAAGCAGCTGGCGGATTTGAACTGTGTGCCCTAGGGATTGCAGTGCAGTTTTGAACCACTAGGCCACCAGAGCTCCCTATGTGTTATTAGAAAATGATATAAAATTCAGAGAGACTAATGCTAATATATAAAGAAAAGCAAGAGAGAGGAGAGAGAAACAGAAGGATAGAGGGAGAGAAGAAAAAAAAGATTGATCTAGTAGGTGCAATAGTTGTTGATGCTGTTATCGCCATCAGGTTGAGCGCGATTCTTAGCGACCCTATAAACAAAATACCTGAAGCCTTTCTATAACTACTGTTGTTTCTCAAAGTTCAGAATGTCCAGGCGTATGCTGAATAGGAAGTAGATGCCACTTCTGCTTCCACACCTGTCCTAATCTGGGAGCTCCACCAAACACTGTCCACTGTGGGTAACCGTTCAGGCATTTGACACACTTGTGGTCAGCATCACATCAAGCCCAGGTTATCTCAGTACAGCACATTGTCAGAAGAGTGCTCTACCACTTAGAAGAATGCTCCTCCAAAATATAACAACTGACTTTTAAATACAAAGAGCCTCCCTGAGGTCTCGTTGACTCTAAACAAAAGGCTTAAATAAAACCAACCAATACAATATGTTGTTGTTCTTGTTATTTGCCATCGAGTTGCCTGTGACCCATAGCAACTACGCGTACAGCTCTCAATCCTTCCCTGTCTGAGCCAGTCTCACTAATTTTGACATACCAACCCCTGTTGCCGCAGTTACTGTGTCAAATCATCTCATCCGGGGTCTTCCTCTCCTGCACTGTCCCTCCACCCTTGCAAGCATGATGTCCTCTCCAAGGGACTGATATTAAAAAAAAATGATCCCAATTTCTTTGCTTCCCATGGTTTGGATAGTCAAGCTTTTCTTGCTACCAAGAAAGTTTGAAAAAAAAAAAAAAAGCCAAAAGACTCCTAAATAAAAAAGAGAGAGAGAGAAAGATGTGAGGCAGGCAGGATTAAGGGAGAAAGAAAAGTTCTTGGCTTAATGGTAAGAAATTGCGCTGTCAACCTGAAGACATGTGGTTTGAATCTGTGGACTGCTTTTCAGGCTCAGGATTCCTGTTGCCGGACATGTGACAACAGAACTCAAAAGAGCATTTTTCCCCCACAAAGGCAATTATTTTTAAACTTTTTAAAAGACCCTGAAGAGATACTTTTGTTGTATTTGTTAGCAGCCAGGTTGTCCTCAAAGAGTACAATTCAATCATGGGATTAGCCACAAATCTTCCTAAAAGTCAACTGTCTATTAGAAGCAGAAAAGAAGATTAGTTTATAATTCCTAGGAAAATAAATCAAGAGCACATGTGCTAAACTAAATTGTAGTAGCCACAATTTAACTTTTCATATAATTTTTTTCTAAGCTAGAGGAATAAATATAACAAATTTTTCTATTTATTACTCAGGATGACTATCCTAGCTAAATGTTCCAAACCTTTTAAGGAATAAAAATAAAGAGCTCTGGGGAATATAATTTCACGCTTGTTCACAATTATATGCTGAGTTTCACTTGGTTCCATTATCTGAGAGTGAGCGGGGAAAATGGTTTCTGTGAGAATTCCGTAATTGCAGCTCAAGAGGGAACAAAAATATGTGGGCAGAAATGGACATGTTTAGCATCTCATCTGTTGTTGTTGTCGAGTGTACCATCGTCGAGTTTGAGTCAGAACCCACCCATAGTTGGCCCTCCAGTGGGTTTTCAGAGGCAGTAAATTGCATGAGAGGAGAAATTCTGTCCTTCTCCTGCAGAGCAGCTGGTGGATTTGAACTGTGTGCCTTCAGGATTGCTTTTCACCACTACGCCAGGAGGAGCTTCCTAGAGTCTCATCTAAGAAGGATAATATTGGAAAATGTGCAATAAGCCAAGTATAGAATTTTCACAAACTAAGCATAACTCATCTTCCTTCCCTTTTGACAACATTGTGAAAAGTTATTTCTTTTTCTTTTCAGCTAGTAAAAAGTATACACTCCAGGTTTACAAACACCACAAAATAGTGGCATTCTACAAAGGTAGGAGTTTACGAGGTTACTCAACTAAGTGGCCATCTAAAAACTAAATATATTACTGACAGTTTAAAGTAAGGTGAATTTTTATATTGGAGCATATCTTGAGCGTTTAAAATAAGAAGAGATTCATTCAGTCAATTAAT
>NW_006399888.1:6905679-6912208 GCF_000299155.1 Elephantulus edwardii | reverse complement strand
TCCAGATATCTAGGCACAACTTGGTGAGTATATTTAGGGATACGTCTGTTTGTTGAAATATCTCAACTGGTATTCCATCAATTCCTAGGGCCTTGTTTTTTGTCAATTCCTTCAGAGCAGCTTGAACTTCGTCATTTATTAGTATTATTTCTTGATCATATACTTCCTAAAAAGGTTCTGCCAACCAAATATTTTTTAAAAAATTTTATATTATTGTTTTGTGTGTGTTTACCATCAAATCCAATCTGACTGGTACAGGAGATGTCCCTCCTTCTCCAGCAGAGCATCTGGTGGATTCAAACCACATACCTGTGGGATTGCAGTTAAGCTTCTTGCCACTAGGCCACCAGAGCTTTCTAAAACAGGTCATATAGAGCTTTATGTAAGAAGGTCCAATCAATCAAAGTATTTATTATTCCTTTGTAATTGCAAATGCTTATGAGAGCATTTGCAAGAGTTACTGAAAAGTAGTTGTAGTCACATAATGAATTTGGTTATTAAGAGAAAAGTAGAAGGTATTTACAGCTTATCAAGTTATTTGAGATCGTTATACATGATATACTAGGGAGCTCTGGAGGCCTAGTGGTAAGAAGCTATGCTGTAATCCTGAACACACGCAGTTCAAATCCACCAGAAGATCGGCAGGAGAAAGATGAGCAATCTCCTTTCACGTGATTAACTGCCTCTGAAAACCCACTGTAGGGTCAGCTATGGGTCAGTTCTGATCCAACAGGGAACACACGAGTGCACGCGCGCGCGCGCACACACACACACTCACACACACACACACACACACACAAAAGAAGGGAGCTTTGGTAGCCTCATGGTAAGAAGCTGAGCTGTAATCCTGAAAGCACGTGGTTCAAATCCATCAGCTGTTCTGCAGGGAGAAGGATGAACAGTCTCTTCCTGTGCAATTAACTGCCTCTGAAAACCCACCAGATGGTCAGTCAGCTGTGGGCTAGTTACAACTTGATAGCACACAGCAGGAACAAGCTCAATCACAACAAATAATGAATCCAGCAATATTTTAAGATAAAGTTTCTTTATGATTCTACAATTTCAAGGCCACTTAAAGCAAATGAAAGAAATAAATTATCACTTAGCTGTAGTGATAATGTTCAATAGGAAGATTTTCAAATAATTAGTGAAAGAGGACAGACTCAAAAGAACAATTTCTCCTCTGTGGATTTAAAATAAACTGGGATGGGGGGAAATATCAAGATAATGTAACTCTAGGGTTCAACATCTCCAGTTCATTTGGAAACTAGTCCCATGAGAAACACCATTAAGATAAATGCCATGCTAGCTATATTTTCTCTTATGTATAATATGCTATTTCAGTATCCTCTATTTACCAGATGGAATACAGTAAAGTATGTAATTCTGGAGCACAGAGACCAAATAATCAGACTAATGGATTCCATTTTGGAATTTTCATCCAAACAGTATATATTCTCTAAATTTCTTTAAGTTGATACATGTCATAGCTATTCTGCAGGCCTTTGGGTATAGCTCTGTTTACTGACATCTTCCCTTAATGTTTTCTAAATAGTCATCAATACAATTACTACTGCTACACTCCCTTGTCACTGAGTTGATTATGATCCAGAACAACTCTAATTTGGAGATTTCTGAAGCTTTACATTTTTACTGGGAGAGATGGTTCATTTTTCGCTGGCAGTTTGGCTAGTGAATTTGACCAAATGACCTTTCAAATAGTAGTTAGACACCATGTGCATCACAACATCGGGTCTCCTTTAAATACTCATCAATAAGCACCATGAAAGTATATTAAGATAATAACAGCAATGAATGGGGCCTTCTAAAGATTAAGCCCTTTTGTGCATCAGAAACTTTTTCTAAGTGAAAATAAATGTACTGATGGGAGAAAAAAATAGCAATGACATCTCAGACAATGGTCTCATAACAAAAGTTTAGAGAATACTACAGGGCTTCCACAAGAAAAAGATTGATAATTAATAACAAAATGGCAAAAGAAGTGGAAAAACTTTTCACAGAGGACATTTTGATGGTTAACAGAAACATGAAGAAATGGTCAAAATCACTGGCACTAAGAGAGATGCAAATCAAAACCACAATAAGACACCATCTAAATCTAGTAGCAGTGGCAAAGGTTCACAGGACAGCAAGCAATAAATGTTGGAGAGGATAACACTGTTGGTGGGATTGTAAAATGGTACAAAAAATCTGGAAGACTGTTTGGTATTTCCTCAAAAAGCTGAACATAGAGATTCCACATGACCTAGCTATTCCACTGTTAGGAATATACCTTGAGGAAAATAGAACTAAGATCCAAACAGAGATTTATACACTGATGTTCATAGCAGCATTATTCACAACAACAATAAAATGGAAATAGCTCAAATGTCCATCAACAAACAAATGTATTGAAAAATTATGGTATATTCACACAATGGAATACTATGCAGCACTCAGGAGCAATGATTTTTTTTAAAAAAAAAAAACCCAACAAAAAACAAACCAAAACCACAAAACAAAACATATTATATGATATGGAAGAGACTTGATATCATTATGCTGAGTGAACTAACTCAGTCCCATAAAAACACTGCATAAGACCATTATTGTAAAAATAGAAGGATAACTAGTAAGATATGCATTAAAAAGGTCCAAAAGTAGTGCAACAATGAATGAATGGAAACCCAAAATCTCTGTAAATGTTTATGAAAATTAATAAAATATAGAAAAAAAAGGTCCAAAAGTTAAGGGGGTTGGACAGGAAGCTGACAGTGAGATTGTTGTTGTTGTTAGATGCCGTCAAGTTGACTATGACCCATAGTAACCCTGTGAGCAACAAATCTGAACCCTGTCCTATCTGTTACCATCTTTCCCATTGGAGCAGTCACCATGTCAATTCACCTGGTTGACGGTCTTCCTCACCTTCTCCAACCCTCTACCTGTGGCCTGTGGGCCTGGCATGAAGACTGATTTGCTGTTAGAGTTACAAACTAAATTGTCTGTTTGCTGTGTTTGGGAAGAACGTTGTTCTAATTGGTACAACACTTGTCTGTCAGTTTGCTGTATTGAGATAATGTGTCGGTTGCTGTGATCCTATGCCATTAGTGTGTCAAATGCCACAAAGTTTATCCATGGTTGACAGGTTTTAATAGATCTCCCAGATTATGAGAGACTGAGAAACGGCATTGGCCATCCAAATCTTAAATAACAGGCCTCTGAAAATCCTAGGAACAATAGAGGATGGGAAGGAGGTGGATATCACGGAGTCATAGACTTTGGTGAGTAGAGGGATGGGGTGAAGGAATTTGGGAAATATCCAGTGGAGACTTGAAAAGATGGGGTGATGGTGACCATAAATCAATGGTGATTGGTTTTATAAAATACAATGTATGGGAGTGATTATATGAAACAGAACGTAAATGAAGGAATATGAAGCATAATATATATGAATGAAACACAACCTATACAAATTTTGTATGCAAACCAATATAAAATTGGAAAAAATATTTTCTAAAACCCTAAACTGTATTAAGATAATATATATATTGTGCAAAAAAAGGAAAAAAGCAAAGAATTTTTACTTTAGGTAAGATTTCTAATTGGTATTATTTTACTTTTAAAAATTTTTCATTATTTTGTTAGTGTTGCAAGTATATGCAGTGAAACACCTTGTCAATTCAAATGCTTCTATATATACAATCTTTTGACACTGATTATATTCTTCAAGTTGTGTGGGCATTCTCATTCCAATCTCCTGCTTTGTCCCTTCTTTGTCAACACAAATTCACTCTCACCTAAAGCTCTTATCTACTCTTTTAAGTTGCTTTTGTCAGTTAGTTGTCATATTGATAGTTCTTAAAAGAGCATGAAGTTCAAGGTGAGGCTTTTGTAGTTGCTGTGTTTTAATCTAGTAGAAATTAGACTATTCAGTTTTTTGTTTGAAGTTTCCAAAAAGTTTTAAAAGCTGTAGATTCCATAAAGCTTGGTGTGCATTTCTATCACTAATGGTGAGAAAATTTTGCTTGCTGAAATTGAGGAGGACCCAAAGCACTTGCTGCAGAGTGTCGAGGACTGAAGCCTACATTATGGATTGAGGTTCAATGTCAAGAAGACAAAGATTCTCACCACTGGACCAATTGGCAGCATCAGGATGGATTGTGAAAAGATTGAGATTGTTCACAGCTTTAGTTTGCTTGGCTCCATAGTCAACAGTCTTGGCACCAGCAGCCAGGAAATTAAAAGACATATTGCGATGGGAAAGTCTGCTGTTAGGGACCTCTCCAGGGTACTGAAGAGCAGTGATGTCGCTCTGGAGACTAAGGTGCGTGTGATACAGGCCATGGTCTTTGCAATCACTTGTTATGCATCAGAGAGTTGGACAATGACTAGGGAGGATAGAAGGAGAATTGATGCCTTTGAGCTGTGGTGCAGGAGAAGAGTAATGAGAATACCATGGACTGCTAGGAAAACAAACAGATTTGTCCTGGAAAGGGTTAAACCAGGTGGCTCCTTGGAGACAAGGATTCTGGGGCTTCGTCTGACATACTTTGGACATGTTGTAAGGAGAGGCTGTCCTTGGAGTGGGACATCATGCTTGGGAGGGTGGAAGGACCATGCAGGAGGGGAAGGCCCTCTATGAGGTGGATTGATTCAGTGACTGGGTAATCAGGATGGGTGTGTTGGAGACAATGTGATTGGCACAGGATAGAGCAGAGTTTAGGGCTGTTGCACATAGGGTCACTACGAGTAGCAAGCACATAACAACAACAGCAAGAAAAACCACTATCTCAAAAATCCTGTTGATTTTATCCATTTAGAATTAGAAAAAGTTGTTCCCATTCTTGTTCTTTCACATCAATTTTTCCATTTCTTTAAGATTGTACTTATCAAATGGTATGTGGTGTGCAATGGATTTGTTGACAATCATTTTTTATGTTCATTTCCAATGGCTAATAGAGCCTTTCGCAAACATTTAATGAAAAATCTTCAATAAACTTTTGATACAGTGTTCACTGATACCATGGTTCCTTTCTTGATCCTTGAACCAACATTTGAAAAGTATCATCCTTAACCAAAGCATCTTTCTATTTAATCCTCAAAGCAATTTTTACCAGATGTATTATCTTCTGCTTAATTTTCTTGATCATCTAAATATTTCTTCTTAGTTAGTGCTTACTAACTTTCTAATTAGATTTCAATTCCCCTAATGTGGCCAGGGAGACCAGTTTACAATTCAGAACCACAACCAAAGGTACAAGTGACACTTCTGGGTGCTTTTAAGGCAAATGGATTCCTGGCAGGACAATTTCACATTATTACAATGGGACGGATTGGATGTAGCGGTAGATACATCTGAGCAAAAGGCCAATATTATAAAGTATGGCTCTTCCCAAATGGCCAGAAAAGAAACTTCCTATTTTTCCCAGTGCAGAACATTTGGGCTTTAGTCTTTGTAACAAAGGTCCACACAGGTGTACTCAAAGGGCACTGGGGAGTTACTGAGCACAAATCTTTATAATCAGAATAGAGAAAAAAGGTAAGTGGTTTAGCCTGAAAGGGCCAGGCTATCTGACACATGCATTTGATTGTCCTGAAAACCTTTCAAAGCACTTACAAAAATTACACATGACTTTCATATAGAGAAGGCTGTGGAAGGATGTATTTTGGGACTATCATCTCCAGAAGGACTTCCACCACCTTGTTTTCCCCAGTTGAGTCTTGTACCTTTCCTTTTCCAAGCTCAGTGTGATCTCCACCAGTTCCCAATCTTTTCTTCCAAGAGGAAACAGCATTAAGCAGCTTTCCAATCTCTTACCTGTTAGGAGTCAATATGACACTCTGCTCAGCTATCCTTCCTGAGATAGTCATTATGCTCCTAGACCTCCTTCTTTCATAGCTGTACCCTACTTCCTACCCTTAAACCCCTCCTACCTAAGAGGTCTTCCTGTTATGACTGGGCGTTTGTTTTCACCTGGGTCCTTAATTCTTTCAGCATCTCCTTTAGGTTTGGATTTTGGTTGTTTTCTGTCGTATCCCTTTTGAATCAGCAGGTCTCTTTCTCTGTTGGATATTGCTCAGGATTTGGAGCTGTATCTAAACTCTGGATGATTATGGCTGAGCTGTCTAGACTTTTAAGTATTACTCACTCTCTTCATAATTGTCAGGTATCTGCTGGCGGATACCACAACTCAACAATCTATTCAGCTATTTGGCTAAACTGTGCTATGTGACTTCCTTTTCAGGGATAACACTGATTTACCACATATTGGATAGCACAACCCCAGGACTGTCTTTGTTAAAAATGACTTCAGATTATGTCATAATTCTGCTCCAATCAACCCTACAACCGCCACCTCATGCGAACAAAATGTAGAATTCTTCCAAAGGCCAATGACAGCCTAAGCAATCTGTTCTCCAGAAGAGTCTCATCTCTGATCTACAACCCTCCTCCTCAGTTAGAAGATCTGGCTATTCCTCCAGCATACAGGCCCATTAAGAAAGTTGTTGTTGTTTGTTGTTATGTGCC
>NW_006399888.1:6890391-6902864 GCF_000299155.1 Elephantulus edwardii | reverse complement strand
CTTGAAAACTCAACCTCCTTTGCCATCTCTGTTATCTAAATGTGTTCTGTTGTACATAGGGTTTTCAGAGGCCTGCTATTTCAGAAGTGGATGGCCAATCCTTCTTCTAGGAAGAAGGAAGATTAAGAGAGAGGATCTTAAATATGCCAACGATAAAGATGAGGTCTACTAGAAGGATCTAGGGGAAACTATGGGGATAGATTAAGAAAGGGATAGAATATATTCTACATGAAAAAGAAATCATTGTATATTAGCATGTTGTGAAGTTCTTATGGTCTAGGCTGTGGGAGCTGTGCTGCTACCCCAAAAGCAACGTCCTTCTAGTGGTTTGGTTCCACCAGTGGCTCTAGAGAAAAAGGATGAACTATCTTCTCTCATGTGATATACAGCCTCTGAAAACTTGCTGGAAGGCCGGCTATTAGTCGGTTTCAAGTTAACAATAATGAGTTATTCTGGGCAATAAAATATGTAAACATCATCACTGCCAATTTACATAATGATCACTTCAAAGCATAGGTTGAAATTACATTATCTTTTGACTTATATTTCTCTATGCTTTGTCCAGTTTTACTATTTTGCTCTAAACCATTGCAAACGGCTTCCCCATAAGCAATGATCTGAGTACAAGTAGACCACTTGGGAGGAGATCAGGACATTCCGCTGTGGGAGTGGAGAAGTGAGAAATGGAAGAGATAAAAACCAATAAAGGAAACAGCCTCCTGTGGGCACTAGAATCAGTGTTTAAAATGCAGTTCAGAGTTATCCCAGAGCGATGCGGAAGATGAGCTACGCAGCACATCCAAGGTTTATCTCTCTAACTGTGGGCATTCCTAGGAGCTTCTAGGCTGTCCAGAGTAGGCAGAGTGAGCTTTTAGCAAGAACATACAGCTGGTGACAGAAGTCAGACGAGTGTGTTCACACATAGCAAAGGATGAGCAGATAACAAACTCTGGTGGCACAGTGGTTATGAACGCGGGGGCTGACGGAAAGGTCAGTGTTTAAAACTCACCAGGTTGCTCTATGGAAGAGAACTGTAACAGCTTGTTTCCTTAAGGATTACAGCCTTGGAAAACCTACAGAACAGTTCTACTCTGTCCTGTGGGATTGCTATGAGAAGGAATTGTGTCAGTGGCAATAAGTAGTGGTTGACTATGGGTCAAGGCATCAAATATTGGAGAGAAAGTCATAATTAATTAGAACACATTGGTCATTAATAGAAATGTTGAAGTGACCTTTCATAGGATGTCTCGGGAATTGGACAGGTAACAGTACATATTGACTATTTAGAGAAGAACTTTACTAAACACAGGGAGTAGACTTAGGGGCGGGTTTTGTTTTGTTTTTTCTTTCTTTAGTTCTTGCAAAGTCTGGTGATTAAAAGATAAATAAAAAGGAAAAAAAAGATGTGTACGTATTTGTAGCATATCATTAATAATTAAAAAATGACATAAATATTTCTTCCTGTGAGACTGCAAAGATCCCTAAAATATATTATAACTCAAAAAGCAATGAAATGAAAGCAATGACTCACAGGGTCACTGGAGAATAGGGCGAAGCTTAGGAAAGATACTGAAAGAGTTGCGGCTTGTAATAAAATATTAGTGTAGTGGACACTATGGTCCTATACTGAGTCCCAAGCTGATACCAGCCAGAACCTTCCTGTCTTCACTTAAGCTAGTAAAAAGTAGCAAATGTTTTTTATAGAAAAGAGAACTCTGGACTTGGCAAACATAAAGTAAATTTTGTGGACTTATCAGCAGTGGTGTCACTAGAAAGATGAAGTTAGGGGCTGTGACACTACTGGGAGTAACACAAAAATGATTGTGCATAATGTTTTTTGTGCAGTGTTTCACTAGAAATTTATTATTTTTAATAAAAATATTCCTGTAGTTAGTGTAGCAAACTAAAATGTGTTTTTCATAAGTTCAGCTTACATGTATCAATATAACATATACATAAGGCTAAAATAGGAGCTCTGGTAGCATAGCTTGTAACTCATTGGGCTGTTAATGAAAAGGTTGGAAGGCGGAACCCATCGGCCATGACTTGGGAGAAAGATGGACAATCTGCTCCCACAAAGAAACCTAGTCGAGGACTGGCTGCTATGAGTGGGGACCACTCAATGGCAGTGGGTGGGTTTACAACAGTAAAACCGGATGCTAATTTACTTTTTGAAATGTCTAATGTGCTCCAGTCAGAGCTGCCATTATTGCTTATTTACAACAGTGCTTTGAATCACAGTTTGATCTGCAGACACCACAAGCTTATGCTGTTGCTTTTGTTTGGGTTGCTCCTGTTTTGTTTTTATAATTGGCTGCTATTTCAAATTTTCTGAGGCTTTAGCTACAGTATGGTGGTAATTCATAATTGTGTTATCAATGGATTTGGGGGAGAATGAGACAAAAATTTTTAAAAAGAGGGGGAGAGAAACCAAACAAGGCTTTTACCCCATTATTCACGACTCTGTAACTAATACTGTTCTAATTCAGTGTGGAAAGATTTTTTTTAAAGATTTTATAAAATAAATTATTTTTTAAAATCGATCAGGAGCTGGTGGGTGGACTTTTTATTTAAAAGATGGGTGGGCCCTGACTAAGTTTCCAGTTTGGAGGCTTCTGTATGAAGCAGTTGGATTCTGGACGTAGGTTGTTTTGATTTAATTCAAAGTCAGGTGCAAACTGCTTGGCTGTTTTTTATTTCATTAACAATCTAGTATAAACTGATTAGTCATCTGGATTTAGGTGACAATCAGTTGTGGGCTGGAAGCCTCTTGTTTAAATCAATCAGGAAGTGGTGTTAATTGTGTTTGGGGAGAACATTCCGAGTGGTACAGCACTTATCTGTCAGTTTATTGTACTGAGATAAGTTGGGGCTCTTGTCATACTGAAAGACATGCCAGTGGTGTGGCAAATGTCACACGGGTTACTCATGGTGGATAGGAATTGGTAAAGATCCCAGATTAAGACAGACTTGGAAGCAGGATTGGCATCCACTTCTTACATAGCAGGCTTTTGAAAACCCAATGAACACTAGAGAAACAATGATAGTTATAGAACAGGGTTCAAATCTTTTGTTCATGGGGTCGCTATGAGTTGTACTCAATTGAATGGCACTTAACAACAACAACATTCATACAGTCTAGGAAATATTACCCTCAAGCAATTTATCACTACATCACACATTGTTGCTGTATACCATTGAGTTGGAACTGACCCATAGTTGACCCTCCAGTGAGTTTTCAGAGGCAGTAAATCACACAGGAGTTAAATGTCCATCTTTCTCCTGTGGAGCAGCTGGTGGATTTGAACCACATACCTTTTAGTTGGGCATGCAATTCCTGACCACTAAGCCACCAGAGCTTATCACATGTTATTCTGTGATTAAAATGGACATAAGGACTAAGAGTTCTGGTGGCGAGTACATTAAAATATCAGACTGCTAACTAAAAGGTCAGTAGTTTAAACGAGCCAGGTGCTCTGAGGGCAAAAGATGACCACTGGCCTTGTAAAGATTCACAGTCTTGAAAACTCAATGGTTTGTCATTGTGAGTTGGAATTGACCTTAGGGCATTGGGTCTGGTTTGGCTTTTTTGAACAGATTCCATATGATCTGGAACCGAGCAAGATTTGTGGCATGGGGAGTGACAGTGCAGTTTACATATCTCGGTCGAACCAACCCTGGAGCTGTCAGTACTTACCAGTTTAATATGTTCTCGCTTTTGGTACTTCTCACTGTAATACTGTTCTTGCCGAAGATTCAACAGCTGCTGCTGTTGCTTGTCCTTTAAGTCTATTAACTTTTGGGTCATTTCTGCATCCAGGGCAGCAAGATCTTGCTCAATGGTTGATGAATCAGGACTGCTGGGCTCCGATCTGCAAAGAAACAGAGACTGATGACAGAGCTTGTGGGCAGGGGCAAGCCACAGGGATGCCAGTCACTGGAGTTCTTCTGAGAGGCAGCACCCCATTGGTTTGGAAAGAGTTCAATTAGCCACTTAGGATAAAGGGTGTAGTCTCAAGAACTGCTTCAAACCACACAGGGTCTCCAGATAGAGGGAGTGTGAAAACTGTGTGGCTCCAAGAATAAGCTTGTATCGTATTCGTTCTCATTTGAAAATAGCACATGAAAATAGCAACTTTTTAGCTGTGGGTTGGTTCCAACTCGATGGTACACAATGACAACAATATTAAATATCATATTTTGTGTGTGTGTGTGTGTGTGTGTGAGAAAAATTTATATTTCAAATTAGTTAGCTGGACTCAGTTTAGATGATCCCAATTTTCTTGGCAACATCCAAAGCATCACAGTCAGGAGCAAGTCGAACACAGGCCTTCTTCTCTCCATCAGGCCTGATCAAAGTGTTGACCTTGGCCACATCATAGAGCTTCTTTATAACTTGTTTAATTTGGTGCTTGTTGGCCTTGACATCCACAATGAACACGAGGGTGTTGTTATCTTCTGTCTTCTTCATGGCTGACTCGGTGGTCAGGGGAAATTTGATGATGGCATAGTGGTCAAGCTTGTTTCTCCTGGGGGCGCTCTTCCAGGGGTTTTTGAGCTGCCTTTGGAGTCTCAGAGTCTTAGGTCGCTGGAAGGTGGGTGACGTGCGGATCTTCTTTTTATTTTAGCTGTGAATGCCCTTCAGGACGGCCTTCTTGGCCTTTAATGCCTTTGCTTTGGCTTTAGTGTGGGGAGGGGCAGGGGCTTCCTTCTTCGCTTTCAGTGCCATCTTCGTGGAAAGGCTAAATATCATATATTTTTAATATCAATTCCAACGATCTTCTTGTATCCATTTAACATCACTGGTGCAATTAAAAGAAAAAAAATAAAGCTCTGGTGGCATAATGTGTTATGTTTGGCACCAGTGACATTAATCTTAAATTACCAAACATCTATCTGTGTGACTCTATGACTGTGAACAATGCAAAAAAAAAAAAAAAGTTACCTTCCAGAGAGAACAAGTGTATCCTCCTTTCTCTTTTGTAGAAGTACCATTTGTGGTTGGTACAGTTCCCAGGGAAGTGTATTTTAGCAATACATTTGCGCTATTGAAGGATATTCTTGAGAAGCAGAATCTATTGGCTAGGAGCCTACACCTGGCATCTGAGTATATTGTTGTTTGTTGTGTGTACTGTAGAGTCAGAACCGACCCGTAGCTGAACGTCAGGTGAGTTTTAAGAAGCAGTTAATCGCATGGGAGGAGACTGTCCGTCCTTCTCTCATGGAGCAGCTGTGGCCTTGAACAGTGAACCTTCAGGATTACACTATAGCTTCTTGCCACTAGGACACCAGAGGATACAGAATTATCGGAGGAGTTGCTATTTTCATGAGCAGTGCCAAATGAGAATGAGTACTATACAAGACTCTGATAAATGTGGATCCTGATAAATCAGAATTACACTGTAGTGTCAAAGTGGCCATCGTGGTGGGAACAAATGGATATTTATCATCTAGGCAACAGAAAGATGGGTAATCAACTCTCATGTGATTTGCTGCTTCTGAAAACATGGGAGAGTCAGATTCAACTCAACGGTAAAGAGTTGTTGAGATGATTGAAGAATTAATGTCTTTGAATCAGAGATGACAGAGTACTGAATAACCTATGGACCACTAAAAAAAGAAAAACCAAATCAATTTATCTTGGGGAAATGCAATCAGAATGGTCTTTAAAGGCAATGATGGTGAAACTTCCATCTCACACACTTTGGCAAATCATCAAGAGATGACAACCCTTGGAAAAGGACATAATGCTTGGGGAGGTGGACAGTCAGTGAAAGAGAGGATAACTCTCAAAAAGATGAACTGACACAGTGTCGCAACAATGGGCTGGAGTATCATGGAGGTCATGACAATGGCACAGGATAGGTCAAGGTTCTGAGCTGACGCTCACAGGTTTGCTGTAAGTCAGAGTTGACTTGATGACAAATAACAACAGAGCAGTGTAGCCAGAATAGAAGTGTATGACTTCCACAGCAATGGAGAGCTCTCATTCACAGGCTTGTCAGTCTGTGCCAGGCTTTCCGTACTTGATGTAAACTTTCACAATAATATATAGATACTATCATCTCCAGGAAACAGGGACTCAGAGGAACAACTTCCCAAGAACACAACATGCAGGGGAAGAAGTGAGACTTGCCCAAAGACAGATAGCTAAGGGAGAAGTTGTTGGCTAGGGTCTGCACCCTTGACAACAGTATCTTAGTAGGTAAAATGTTGGGCTGGTAACCAAAAAGATTGTCCGTTTAAACCCTTTAGCCACTTTCAGGGACGAAGACAATGCAATCTCCTCTCAATGAGTCTCAGACACTAGATGGAAGGTTGTCATGAATTTGAATTGACCTGACAGGAGAGGGTTTATTGTAAATCTCTTTGTACCTTAGTGATGCAAATAATTAGCATATTGGACTGCTAGCCGAAACGTTAAAGGCTTGACTCTAACCAAAGGTACTTCCTTGAGTCCAGCAAAGGCCTTTTGTAAAATCAACCACTTAAAACCCTACGCAGCACAGTTCTATCTGACACACATGGAATTATTAGGAGTTGAAGCTGAATGGCAATTGTTTGCTTATTGCATTAATTTTCATTGTGTATCAAAGGAGGGAGGATGGACAGATGTCCTTATGAAGAAAAACTTTTCTTGTTCTATTTTCAAATACTAGGAGCTTAGGGACATTTTTATATTTGAGGAACAATATAAAAAAAATAACATAGTGAAGAATGTTTCTGCATGTTCTGGAAAAACAAGGCTATCTTCTCTGTTGACTAATGCTGCTTGTATAAGATCCAGGAGATATAAATTCCTTTGTAATTTAATATTGGGAAAATGTTTGTCTCTCTTGGAACGGTAAGCAAATTTCTTTTAATCAGATAAGGAGAATGATGAAGCCCACATTTCCTTTTCTCAGAAGCTAATAGCCAAATTCAGTGTTCAGGACAGAAATGATATTAAATGGCTAGTGCTGGCCAATAGAAACTTAATGTGAACTATATATGCAATTTAAAATGATTAAGAGCCACCTTGAAGAAATGAACTGGAGTTGTTGTGTGCTGCCAAGTCAGAACTGACCCTCAGCTGACCCTCTGGCAGGTTTTCAGAGGCAGTTAATCTCATGCAAGGAGACTGCCCATCTTTCTCCTGTGGAGCAGCTGGTGGATTTGAACTGCCTGCCTTCAGAATTGCAGCACAGCTTCTCTTTTTTTTTTAATTTAATTTTCTTTTTTTTCAGATTTCCATTCATTCATTGTTGCACACTTTCCTCCCTGCACCTTCCCCCACCAGGCCACCAGAACTCCCTAAAATGTTTAATAGCCACCTTGAAGAAGTGAATGAGAGTAGGTGAAATTCATTTAATAATCTAATTCTTTAAGAAGAATCAATGCTTTCCAATCGTGGTGCTGGAGAAGAATCGTGAACATACCATGTTGTTGTTGTTGTTATGTCCCATCAAGTCACCTGCAACTCATAGTGACCCTATGTACAACAGCCCTAAATACCATGGACCACCAAACAAATGAATAAGTCTATCTTGGAGAGATAAAAGGGAGCTGGTATTTCTCTTTGTCACAAGACAAGGTACCTTATCTACCAGGTTCTATGTTGTTAGATAACATCGAGTCAAGCATGACACATAGCAACCCTATGAACAAAAGATCTGAACCCTCTTCTACCCTGTGCCGTCCTCACACTTCTGACACACAAGAGCCTACTGTGGTAGTTACCCTGTCAACCCACCTGGTCAAAGGTCTTTTCCTTTGCTAACCCTCTTCAAGGAATAGCTCCTAGCAACATGCCCAAAGTATGAGAGGTGAAGCCTCATTATTCTTGCCTCCAAAGAGCACACTCCAGAGGCACCTCTCCAAAGCATATCTGTTTATTCTTTTCACAGTCCATGGGATGTTCAGTGCTTTTCTTCAACACCACAGCTCAAAGACATCAATTCTTCCTTATTCACCATCCAGTTCTCAGATGCACAGCAAGTGATGAAAAATACTATGGCCCGAGTCAGATGCACCTTAGTCTTCAAAGTGACATCATTGCTCCTCAATAATCTGGAGCAGTCCTAACTGCTGAAAATGGAGGGAGCCGAATGGCTTTCCTGCCTGTGGTAGTATGCTGTTGTTGCTGTTAGGTGCCAGATTTGGCATCTACTCATTTGTTTTTGTTGTTGTTGTTAGTTGTGGCAATTACAAGTCATAGTGACCCTGTGAATGGTGGATCTGAACCCTGTCCTCACCTGTGCGACCCTTGTCATCTCTGCTGTTGTTGAGCGCATTGCTACAGCCACTGTGTCAGTCCATCTCGTTGAGGGTCTTTCTCTCTCTTTCACAGCAACCTATACACAAACAGAACAAACCACTGTCTGACCCATGTCTTCCTCACAATTCCCACTGTGCTTGGCCAAGTCCAGCTGTACCGTCTGAAACATCAAAACCCCACGCAAATGACGCTCTTCTTTCACCCTACAAAGCAAACAAGGACAACAGGCGTTGGGCTTACTTTTTCTTGCTGTCCTTTTTGGCCGACTTCTCCAAGGCCGCCCTCCTGCGCAGGTAGTCGTTCTGGATTTCATTGTATTTGGTGGTGTGCTCTTTGATCAAGTCGGTGGTCTTCTTATGATGTCTCTTCACCAGGTCTTTCATTTCCTTGTAGTGCTTCTTCTGGAGTTTCACAAATGATTTTTGCTGTTTTAGCTCGTCAATCGTCTGGGCTTCCATTTCTGCAACAAACAATTATGAGAGCTCATAGACACGGAAAGGGCTGGCAGGACAAACACACAGAAGAGCAGGGACCCGCCTGAGGGCGTTTAGCTGAGAAGGCGGGTCACCTGGAGCTGAGGGACACAGCACTGATTTCTAGTGTACCTGGGTTCCAGGGGGATCTTCCCACGTGCTAACTTGACAACCAAGTTGCATAACTTCTCGAAGCCAGAATTTTTTCATTTGTGATTTATATTTAAGTATATATTAATTGTTTCCCCCCCCTAAAAGCTATGATTTATGAGAAGTCAAGCACAAGGTGGAGACTTATTTACAAGTGATTTATTGAGAGGGATCAGGCTGAACAGTCTGCTTCTTTCATTCCCCTCCTGAGAGTCCCTCTCAATAAACTCAACCCATTTTCATCAAGTCAAAACCAACCCACAGCTGACCCTCCAGTGGGTTTTCAGAGGCTGTCAAATGCATAGCAGGGGCCTGCCCATGTTTCTCCCATGGAACAGCTGGGGGATTCGGGCCATCTGCCTTTGGGTTGCTAATGCAGAGCCTTGCCCACTAATCCCCAGGGAAATATTTCAAATCACAGAGCCTGATCTTAAAACATTGTATTTTTGTATTGATATCATTTATCAATCGTAGAATATGTACTCTTCCCAAATGTTAATGTTTCTGAAATCAAGCTGCTTCTGGGAGTCAATACAGTGTCAGGATATGTGTTTCCCTTCTCATCAATACAAGGGCCTCACAATTGATGGCGTCTTGGCTTCAAGGAATTCTCTTCCACCTGGACCTAGATTAAGTCACATGTCTCCACTTATGATTCAAACTGTTTTTGCTTTGAAGAACAAAAAAATCCTATTACCAGAAATACTTAGAACTTGTAGGAGGTACAGAAGTAATACATCCCATGAGCAATAGACTGAATGGAAGCTAACTAGTGGATAAACATTGAAGTCACAATAATAATTTGTGTTCTCGGAGAAAAGACAGGGCAATGATGGGCAAAGTCCAAAGGTGACTGCTTTTATAAATCACGAGAATGACTACACGAAACAAATGTGAATGAAGAGCAGTGTGAAACACAATGTATATAAACTTTGTAAGCAAATCAATTAAAAGACGTAAAATAGAATGCTTATGAATGATTGTATGAAACACAGTATAAGTGAAAGATTGTATAAAACACAGTGTATATGAATGAAACAAACAGCCTTTTCAGCCCTTTCCATGTCTATAAGCTCTCACAATTATTTGTTGCATATGGATAAAGGAATTATTATATGAAAACCATTAAAATATTTTAAAAAATTGATGCTCCCAAGTGCTAATTTTTAAAATCAAAATATGTTCCCTTTTACCTCCTTCTTTTCCTAAAACTTCAGTGTCTACTCTCCTGACATTTGATTCCTTTTGAGAAAAAGGCTGGAAAGAGAATTAGTTACATTGATTTTATGGTTTCCCTTAGGCCCAAATTGACTCACTAAGTTGCATAATAATTTATCCTATGAATTTATAATTCTAAGGAATCTCTCGAGGTTTGGTAATATATCCAAACTCACTTCTTAAAAGGTGATTTGCAGCATATTAACTGCAGAGAATTTATCAATAGATACAAGATGTTCTAACCTTGGCTTAAAATTCTGTAGATGAAAAGACATTCTTAGAATATGTTGTGAGTATAAACCTCATGTCCTTTCATGTGAAGAAAAAAGTATAGTTCATGAAAAAATCACTCAGAAACAACCGTTTCTAACATGTCTTATCTGGTTACATACTTTTAGTCAATATGTCCATTTTCTTGTGTGATTATAGTTTGTTTAGTCCTAATGCTTTAAGACCAATTTTTAATCCATCAGAGGATCTTTAAGAGGAAGATGCACAATCTCTTCCTGTGAGATTTACAGGTTCAGAAAACCCACTGGCGGGCTGGTTATGAATGGGTTCTGGCTTGAAGGTAATGAGAGAGGGAAAGAGGGAGAGGCAGAGGGAGGGGTTGTGGGGAAACTACCATAACGTATTTATGCACCCCACTTAATAGATATATAACTAACTTTTTTTGCCTCGTAACAACATTGCTACTTTTGGTAAATGTGCATACATTTCTGCAGTATATTTTGTCAAGTATTATAAATATTTTAAAGATTATAATCACTGATTCACTCTTTGTAAAGCAGGAATGAAAGTCATGACTGACCCTGCAGGGAGTTTTTAGACGCTGTAAATCACACAGAAGGAGGTCGCCCATCTTTCTCCTGAGGAGCAACTGGTGGATTTGAACCTCTTGTCTTTGGGTTGGCAATGTAACTCTGTATTCACTAGTTCACTAGACTCTTAACAGACACTGTTAATTTTATCAAAGAAAGTCTGGACCAATTTCAGTCCTCCTAGTTTATATAATTAGCCAAATATAAAATATTTCCAAATGTAATCATAGCTCTCAAACCCTAGGTCTCTTATTGTTACAAATGGATCACAATCTGCATATGTAAAATAGTTTATTGTCTCCACTTCGGGGAGACAGCCATCCCCAGCACTGGGTCATATTTCCAGTATAAAATCTTTGTTTCTAAGACAAATATCTTGTGAAATTATATTTTTTTCCTACTATTTCTTATCTATCAACTAAGGGCCCCCAAATCACTACTGTTAAGTCAGCTTCAAACATAGAAACTACAGGTAGGACACAGTAGAACTGACCCACTGAGCTCTGGTAGCCAGATGAGAGTGGTGGTTTGAATCCACCAGTGGCTTCCGGGGGCGGGGGGAGGGGAGGTGTAAAGATGGGCCATTTCCTCCCACGTGATTAACAGCCTCAGAAACCCCATGAGGGTCAGGATGAGCCAGTTCCACGTGGTGTAGTGAATCATACAGACGTTGACAGCCATACTTTTCTCCCATGGGCCATTTTTGCGTTTGGACGGTCACCTTTGGTTATAATAGTCAAGTGTTTAATCTCTGAGTCAGGAAGCCTCCAGTCCAAGTAAGGTTACTTGTCTGTCAGGGCATCATGTTTGTCAGCCTGTGCTAGGACTATACCTCTGCAGCTTTTGTTAGAGAAGACAATAATGACATTAGTTTTCAGAGTTGAGCAGGATCCCCTCTCCTCTCCTCTCCTCTCCTCTCCTCTCCTCTCCTCTCCTCTCCCTTCCCCTCCCCTCCCCACACCAGACTGTGTTGTTTCCAGCTGCTCAAGCCCCTGGGGGAAGCGGGGGTCCTTACCTGTCAGCACACTCTGAATGAGATCTTCTGCTTTGGCAGGTGCCTTTACAGAACCTGCAAGGAGAATAAAGGTCAAATCTTGTTCTTTAACTTCTTTTTAAAATTAAGCCTCCAGTAAAACAAGAGTTGAGTCAAAGTCTCTCCATGGACAAATCAACACTCAGGGAGAGAAAGATTTGGAAAAATATTATAAAAAGCATTTTCATTTTTGCAACTTTGATACTAAATTAAATGTGACATTCCATGCTCTGTTTGTAGAGAGAATAAAAACATAAGACTTCAATTTTGAATCAAAACTCCAGACAGATGTAACAAATTCAATCTAGACAATACTTATTGCCATCTTCTGGCAAAAATTAGGTATGGCAAGTAGTCCCTTAGTTTTGATTTTTTTTATTTTTTAATACTGGTTTATTTACAAAGTTTGTATTCATTATTTTTCATACCAGATCTTCCCCATTTCCTTTACATCCCCCTCCCTCCAACCACCAAATTATGTGACCATATGATTAACCAGTCTCTCCCCCCACCCCACCCCC
>NW_006399888.1:6814038-6890077 GCF_000299155.1 Elephantulus edwardii | reverse complement strand
AGGGCATTTTGTACAAATTCTAGGTGAAGTTTACACAGTAAATCAGATTCTCTTTCAGTGAATTTTTAGGATGGTCTGGTTACACAATACATTATGCGCTATGCTATCAATCAAGAAGAGGGTAATGATTCCATTTGGAAGCCCTTTACCACTACAGGTGGAATCAACTCAATGGTAGTGAGTTAACAGTTTTAATACGAACTGCACACCACTGGTTTCAATTTTACAATGTATCAACGTTGCCATTGTTTCCACTGTTTGTTTTCTTCCCACTGATCTACCTTCTTCATTTTTCATGGGTGATAAAATAATCTACTATTTAGATGAAACTTAACCACTGCTAAATGAGACTAGTGCTGTTATATCTAGAGGAATACTCTTCCACTTCGCACATCACTCTTTGTCAATGTGCTATATGAGGTGACCCTGGGTTTGCTATGATGCTAAACCTTGTGCCATGAGGATATCAAATAGCATAATGGTTTCCCATTGTGGACAGTGTTTGGTGGAGCTCCCAGTTGTAAAACAGGTTGGGAAGCAGGAGTGGCATCCACTTTGTAAACCACTATGAACTTGAAGAAAACAATGATAGCTATGGATAGGCATTAGGCCTTCTGTTAATAGAGTCTCTATGAGTCAACCTCAACTCGGTGGTAATCAACAACAGCAACAACAACAACAAGAACATTTGGATGAAAAGTGGCCTGCAGAAATATCATCAACTCCATATCCAAGAGCATTGTAGAGATGGTTTTAGGGGTTACTGTCGTATCTGTTGGTACAGTATGTCTAGTCTTATTTTAATTTTTTTTAAGGAATTTGATTCTGTAATATATTTTATTTCCATTTTACCCAGGGACTCCTAGTGTATCCATGGCTAAAAAGGTCACTGGTGGTAGCAGGGCGTCTAACTCTGCTGGTCTCAGGTGAGAAGAGGTTCATGTGGGCTGTTAATTGCATGTTGCTAAGAGAGGTTATTACTTGGAGAGGGACATCATACTTGGAAAGCGGGAGGATCAATGAAATAAAGAAAGACCCTCAGTGAGATGGGTTGGCACAATGACTGCAGCAGTGGTGGGTCAGACATGGTGAGGACGGCACAGGATAGGGCAGGGCTCAGGTCTTTTGTTCATTGGGTTGCTATGAGTCTTACTTGACTGGATTACACTAAACAACAATTTACTTCTTTAAGCCTTTGATTCCCTTTTTTCTTTCTTGCTCCATATGATCAGAAACTAACAATTATACCTTACACGGCTGCTCCCAAGCTTTTAAGACTTCCTCAGTACTTGTTAACAATGGTGCTGAACATTATTGTTGAGAATCAGGTCATGCGACTTGACTACTTTATCCAGAAATGATTCCCAAGCCTTTGACTAGTAAACTAAGCACATGAGTTATGTGAATATGCTCAGGAAATCTTTCTGTGTCCCCTACATGGCTTGTTGCAAGCAGTTTTAAATCCCACTGCTCCTTGGAAGAAAGGCAAGACTTCAGTTTGCTCCTTTTGGACACATAATCAGGAAAGATCAAACACCAGAAAAGAACAATATGTTTCACAGAGGTCAACAAGACCATAGGGTACTGTCTGTGAAACAACACAACACCTACAGCAACGGGTGTACAACAACAGCTGCACCAAACACTGTCCACATTGGGAAACCATTCTGGTATTTGATATAAATCATAAAGATGGCACCGGGCCAGGTAATGCTTTATCCTGTTGCAACTCAACAGAATCACGCAACAACTTAAACTGAAATAATCCACAGCAAGGGCTGAGCAGAGTGCCTAGCATATTGTAGATGTTCAATATTGTTAAAAAAGGAGCTGGAGAGAGGGAGGGAAAGGGATTCCTGGCAGGACTTTACCCCAATTAAGGGACAGAAGGCGAGGCAAGTTGTTTCCCAAACAATGATGTGTACACATGCTCAAACGACTCTCTATGCGCCCTGCCCGTGATGGATCACAGGCTATTATTAAATAAGGATGTGGGGAACCCAGGGGAGTGTCTGACTGGCTTCACGTGTTATTCCCAGAGACAGGTGAGCATGGGTGCGTTTCTCAGAGCTTGCATTCATTCACTCATTCCACGTGAATGGAGGATCTTTTAGGTCTACACATCTTTTTTCACTTGATGCAATTCCTCACCATCATGCTTCCATCTCCAAAAAAGGAAAAAAAAAACAACAAAAGGCACAAACTCTAGATGTGTCTAGCCAGGTTGGACATGTCTCTCTCCACACTGCTTACCTGGAGCCGGCTGGCTGTGGGGAGCCTGGGAGGGTGGTCTGGGTGTCAGTGATGTGGTGTGATTCACTCCGTTTTCAGCTGGAGTCGTCCTGGCTTCACTCGGGGCCTCAGAAGGGGTTTCTCCAGGTTCAGCCTAAAATGACAGACATTTTTAATTCTCTACTTCTCAGATTCTTCTCTGACCTCCTTCCTAAATCAACAGGCTATGTTTTGTAGTATTTTATAGCTCATTTCGAGGTTGAAACGTCAAATGGAAAATTGGCAGAGAGTGGATAAAGGCAGCATGATAACACATCATAATTGTTTTTGTTATGTGCTGTCTAGTCAATCACTACTCACAGAAACCCTATGCACAATAGCTCTGAACTCTGTTCTATCTTGAGCCAATCTCACTGTCTCTGACACACTTACCCCCATTACCCCAGTTATTGCGTCAATCCGTCTCATCCAGGGTCTTCCTTTCCTGAGCTGTCCCTCCACCTTTCCAACCTTCTCCAGGACAGACCTGTTAGTTCTCTTGGCAACCCATGATATGTTTAATACTCTTCTCCAGCATCACACTCAAAGGCATCAATTCTTCTTTTGTCATCTCTGACCATTGGCTCTCTGATGCAAAGCAAGTAATTGCAAAAACCATGGTCTGGATCAGGTACACCTTAATCCCTAGAGTGACATCACTGCTCTTTAGCACTTTAGAGAGGTCCCTGACATGAGACTTTCCTAATGGAACTCATCCTTTGATTTCCCGACTGCTGGTTCAAAGAGTGTTGACTGTGGAACAGAGCAAGCTGAAATTGTTAACATCTCCATCCTTTCTCCATCTATCATGATGCTGCCAATTGCCACAGCAGTGAGAATCTTCATTTTCTTGATATTGAGTTTCAGTCCACATTGCAGACTACAGTCCTGACCCTCTGCAGCAAATGCTTCAGGCCCTCCCCAGCTTCAGCAAGTAAAATCGTTAAGGTTGTTTCATCTGCATCACGCAGGTTGTTAATGAGGCTTCCTCCAATCCATATGGCACATTTCTCCTCATACGGTCCAGCCTTCCCAAATGATCTATTCCACATCAGGATTAGGAAAAGGAACCTTGGCTAAAGGGCCTGGTTTTTATGCCTTCCTGTGCCCTGTGTCCATGGAGTGGGCTCCGGTGGGTCCACAGGGGAGCAGGCGGATAATGTAAAAGTGGGGCCTCTCTGATGGTTCATCACTGGCTCATCTGGAGGAAGATGGACAATCTCTCCTCATGCTATTTACAATCTCAGAAACTCAATGGAGGGTTAGTTATGAGCTTTTTAATTTCTTATATCAAGTCCTTCAGTAGTGGCCTCTCACATTCACTGGACCATGTGATGGTCTTTGGTCAAGTAAAAGAGTAGCATACTTGATCCTCGAAACCCAGAGGAAGGGACAGCAAGCGACGGCATTTCTCCTTTCTTTCTCTGACCCCCCTGCCAAAGTCTTGGAGGATGAGATATCATGTGGAGAAGGCCTGAACTGCTCTAGCCAGTGCTGCCCTGGACCAGTGAACCTCCAGATGGATACAAGCAGATGAAGATGTCCGGCCCAAATGGGCTGAGAATGTTCATCACACTGCCAAGCTGACTAAATGACTCAGAAAAAAAATTCATGTGCTTGAAGATGTATGTAAACCAAGTTTGGGGGTTCATGGTGATGTAGCAATAGCTAATTGATATAGCTGCTAAGAGCAGTTTCTGGAGGTAGACTCTCCTGGCTCCACATTACAGCCCTAGTATTCACTGCCATTCTGTATCACTGAGGTGAGTCTTACTCTTAGTGATGCTATGGAGCACAGCAGAAAGTTCTCGTGGGATTTTCCAGTTTGTAATGCTTATGGTAACATGTGGTCCAGTCTTTTCTCCTGCAAAGTGATTGGTGGGTTTGAACTACCAATGCTTTGGCTACCAGCTGGGTACTTAACCATCACACCACTAGGACTTATACTCACTGGTGTAAAATTGGGTAAGTTGCTTGGGCCAAGTTTGCTACTCTTTTATTTGTCCAAAGTTAATTGCATGGTCAAACCTAACGTGAATGTATGCGTGTGTATGGAGTGAAGGAAACCAGTAAAGCATATGAAGTAATAAACTAAAAAGCATCATTGCTTTTTTGTGTGTTTCAGTTTCCTTGTCTTGATACATAAAAATATATACCAACTCAAAACTCAAATTCATTGTGGTCAAGCCTGAACCAACTCACAGCTAACCCTTCATAGGGATCTCAAGGCTTTAAACTGCATGGGAGGACATTGCCCATTTTCCTTTCGAGAAGTTGTTGGTGGATTTAAACCACCAGAAAAATGTGACCTTGGGGATAGCAGCCCAGCTCCCTACAAACTTCCTACTTCAACCTTGTTGCTGTTGTTGTTTGCTATTGAGTCAGAATTGACTCACAGCTGATCCTCCAACAGGTTTTCAGAGGCAGTTAATGCATATCCTTCTCCTGCAGAGCAGCTATCAGATTCAAACTGTGTGCTTTTGAGATCGCAGCGCAATATCTTACCACTAGGCCACAAGAGCTCCCTATTCCACATTAGTGTTTAGATGTTTATATATTCTGTTAGTGGTGCCTTTGAATGCTCCTAGAGCTTTGCAACTCTTATATTTTTTTAAATTTTGCTAAGAACTGCCATTTCAGGCAGACTTTGCTGAAAATAACTGGCTATCCTAATGGTTTATTTTGGAGTACAGTAAACAAACAAACAAACAAGCAAATTAAAAAACCTTAGGGAATAATCTGAAGATATCCAGAGCCCAGTATTGTGACATTTTGTCACTTGAAAATAAACAGCAGGTGTTGTGTGTCTACATAATTTATAGAAAGATGACAGTGAAACAATTACATTGATTGTCTAGAAGAGTTTCTGTGACATTGTGTGGGGTGAATCAGTCTTTTCACTGTGACAACTGAGTGAAATGAACCCTCAGCAGAAGGCAGAGGATTTTCATGCAGAAAGGAGCTGAGATGATGGAAAATCCAGCCTCTAAAAAGCTAAGAATGTGTGGCTTTTCTCTGGCAACTAGCATTAGTTTTCACGGGCATCATATTAGAGGCCGACTCAAAGTAAACCCAGGAAACTTATTTTCACCTTGCATCATATTTAAAGACATTCCCTCTGAGTATACACTTTCTGTAAAACCAATTTCAAGTGTCAATTAGGTCAACCTCAAAGAAGGAACTAAATCTGTACTTACAAAGGCCATGGAAAACAAAGCCCCTATTCTCCTGAGACTGACATAATGACAATAAACACGAAAAGATTAAGAAAGAAAAGCAAATACATGTTGAGTTAACACAGTCAGAAATTTATAGTTCCAATGGGACTGATTGTAGGCAAGGGTTGGGGCTCTGGAGAAATGTTTAGCCTGGGAGGGGAGGGGCACATATGTTTTCAAGTAGGAAGGGCAGCAAAGAAATGACTCAAGGGGGTGCCATTCACACAGGAGCCACCCAGGGGGGCACCATTCACACAGGAGCCATCCAGGGGGTGCCATTCACAGAGGAATCACTCAGGGGGCACCATTCACACAGGAGCCATCCAGGGAGGGCCATTCACACAGGAGCCATCCAGGGGGCGCCATTCACAGAGGAATCACTCAGGGGGCGCCATTCACACAGGAGCCATCCAGGGGGCGCCATTCACACAGGAGCCACCCAGGGGGTGCCATTCACTAAGGAACCATCCAGGGGGCGCCACTCACACAGGAGTCACCCAGGGGGCACCATTCACAGAGAAACCACCTATGGGCGCCATTCACTAAGGAACCTTCCAAGGGGCGCTGTTCTCAGAGGAGCCACCCAGGGGCACCACTCACACAGGAGCCACCCAGGGGGCGTCATTCACACAGGAGCCACCCAGGGGGCGCCATTCACACAGGGGGGTCTGATTGCAGGGGGAGAGGGACATCCAGGGGGTGCTATTAGCACTGGACATCACAGACAGTGGAAATGAGAGACGTGGGACAGGGTCAAATGAGGCTACGGGCAGAGGTGGAGAAGCAGCTCCTATAAAGGGTGATGCTCAGCTGAGCCTAGCCAGGCTTCAAGACATGCAGGAAGACAGACTTTTACTTGGAAGTCTCCCTTGGCAAAAGACTAGCTGGCCTGACAAAACCTGTTTTCAAACCACCTTGACGCACAATTGCCCCCCGTGCTCCATCTGCTCAGAGGAGCAGAGTTTGCCTGGGATTCTGGGATGCTGAAGGGAAAAGGGGTCTCTGGAAATGGGGGGCCACATTAGCATCACTGGAGAAAGCTGGGCAAATTCTTCTCTCTGCCATTTACAGCCTCAGAAACCCCGAGGGTGGGTTCTGGGAGTTGGAGCCAGTGAGTTTGTGGCTGTAAAGAAAAACGTTAATTGACAAAATTCACTTAGTGGAGATTTATAAAAGAAGTAGCTGCGGCTCATGACGCACCAGCCAGCTCTGTGCACGGCAGCCAGAGTGCAAACTGTTCGGGGTGGACAGTGCTCTCAGCTCCACAGAGGTCAGAGGCACTTTGTGTGCTAAATGCCACACAACGTGCTATGTCCATAAAGACAAGAACAGATCTGTTAACTGAACATGTGTTAGAGTTCAAGGTCAGGTCCCTCCTACTGGTTACCTTCACTCTTAACTCGTGGCATGAGAGCAATTTAAGGAGCCACTTTAGTAATTTCATTTGCTCCCAAGATACAGAGGTATAAGAACTGACTGCTAATTCTCACATGTTATAATAAAAAGACACTCATATAAGAAAGGTTAAATTGCTAAAGAAGTTGGATAAAAGAGCTGAAAAATGAAAGCATCTCTCATAGGGCAATAACTTCACTTAAATCAGAGTGATCATGCTGGAGATATTAATTTCTCCCCATTGTTTTGACATTCTTTTTTTTTTCTTAATGCATGTATTTGGCTTATTTCACCCTCTTGAAGTTAAAGAACCATGTGAAATTAGAGATATCCAGCATCTGCTCCCTTATTAGTAGTCTAAGGACAAATTTGATTGTCAGCTTGCTGCCTTTGGCTTTCCCAAGAGTTTTGTCACAGAGACTGTCGGCAGATAAAGCCAGAATAAGTTTTTTGAAAGGCATATGAACCTCATTAGCAATAAAGAGGTGGTCATTTCATTGTCCATTTGTCTGTATAACATGGGAAAAATATGTGCTCTCACATTATTTTTCAAGATTTCCAGTAAAATAAACCTGGAATACTTTCACATATTACTAGAAATTACTATAGCAACACAGAATTAGACAAGTCATGTTCCCTTGATCCAACTGGAAGAGTCTTAGTAAATTATTAAACAAATTTTATGAAAAGAAGGAACAGATAGAAGCTAGTACTTCACCTGCACTAGTTTTACTTAGCTGGCCTGGGACAAATGTGTGGAATGAACCTCAACGTAACTTAGTTCTTGCCCTCTAGTGGCCAACTGGAAGCATTGCAAGATATTTCCTTCCAAACATCATTTAGTGACTGATTTTGATTTTAATTTTTTATTGGTTTGCATAAATTAATTCACAAGTATTGTGTTTCATTCATGTACACTGTCAGTACCAGCAGTGAGGACATTAGGAGATGTATTGTATGGGAAAGTTTGCAGTTAGGGACCTCTCCAAATTATCGAGGAGCAATGATGCCAGTTTAAGGACTAAGTGTGCTTAATTCTTTCCAATCACTTGCGATGCATCTGAGAGCTGGACAAAGAATAAGAATGACAGAAGAAGAATCGATGCCTTTGTACTGTGGTGTTGGAATACAGTACTGAATATTTCACGGACTGCCAAAAAACCAATCATGTATGTCTAGGAAAAACTGCAGCCAGAGTGCTCCTTGGCAGTGAAGACTTCGGGATGTTGTTAGATGAAGCTATTCCTTGGAGAAGAATATAATTTTTGGAAAGGTAGATGTCAGCAAAAGATAGGAAGACCCTCAACATGACTGATGGACACTGATTGCAGTAGTGGGCAGGAGAATGTCAGAGATGATGAGGATGGCACAGGATAGGCCAGGGCTTAAATCTGTTCACAAGATCACTATGAGCTGCACTCAACTCAGTGGCTGTAGGTCCTGTACTTGAACATTAACCCACTGCCACTCAGTTGATGAGGCCTCTTCTCTGCTTTGAGTACTGAGAAGCAACGGTGTCCATCTAGAGACTAAGGTGCGCCTGATCCAGTCCATGGTCTTTGCAATTACTTGTTATGTATCAGAGAGCTGGACAATGACTAAGGAAGAAAGAAGAAGAATTGATGCCTTTGAGTTATGATGCTGGATAAGAGTCTTGAACATACCATGGACTTCCAAGAAAACAAATAGATCTGTCTTAGGTGAAACTAAGTTTCTCCTTGAAGGCCAGGATTTTGAAGCTCTGTCTCACATACTTTGGGCACATGGCCAGAAGGGACTGATCCTTGGAGAAAACATCATGTTTGGGAGGGTGGAGGGACAGCACAAGAGAAGAAAAGCCTGGAAGAGATGGATTGCTATAGTAACTGGTGCAACAGGGGGTAGGTGTATCGGAGTCAGTGAGACTGACTCTGGACAGGGCAGGCTTCAGAGCTGTTGTTCATAGGGTCACTATGAGTTGCAGTTGACTCGACGGCACATAACAACAATGACATTTTAGCATGGCGGACTCATATCACAGTTTCCAAGGCTGTAACTCTTTATGGAAACAGACTGCCACACATTTTTTTTCTGCGGAGCAATTGGAAGATTTGAATTGCCGTCATCCTTTTGGTCAACAGCTTGATGTTTAACCACTGCACCACCAGGGCTCCTCAAGTCCTGTCAGCCACCGCTGTTGTGGGTTTTAACTCATGTTTATGCCCGCGCTGGGTTTCAGAGGCTGTAAATCTTCTCTGAAGCAGCTGGGATTTGAACTCCTGACCCTCCTCTTAGTATGTATATATTACATACTATACCAGAAGGGCTCCTTCAAATACTGCAGGAGCATCTGAAACTGTTCATCATACAGCTTACGCTCAGCACAGTGAAGGACACACCATTGTGGTGCAAAATAACTCATCAAGTAAAACCAATAAATCCACACCTAATTTTATGTTGGGCCTTCTCAGTAAACACGCTGTCACACCCCCTCTCCACCTAGCAACGTGGTTAGGTTCCAAAGACCAGGCTGTGTTACATGAAGAGCACGGTCATGATCACTCAGCCCCTCACCTGCACTGTGAACGTCCTTCTGGGTCCTGGCTGAGGTCACGTGCCAGGCTGCCTCCTTCTCCCCCACCTCGTCTCAGGAGAGCTGGCTGTCCTGAGGTACTCGTGCCGTCACGGAGGAGGGACGCTCACTCCTTCAGAACCAGGGTTGACCCAGCACCACTGCCCGCCTCACCCTAGGGTTCCCTCCCTATCCTGTCCGCACTGTTGTCGTAGGATGGCTGGCTCCAGGTCATCCCTCAATGACCTTTGGTAAAGTCTTTGTTGGGGGCAGGGGGTTCCTTGGCTAAAGACAGTGGATAGAGTGTACATGCTATCCTATTAGTCACCCCCATCTCCCCTCACCTGAGCATCTCCAGGCTCTCTCTGAGCTACCTTGCACCCCTCCTCCCTCATGTCTCTATGAAAATTGATAATCTGCAGTGGCCTCTGAGCCCATAGTAATCAGGCCTCTGCCTTTGACCTTAAACTTTGGCTAGGACTGGCTGTTAATCAGCTGACCCCCGTCCCCAACCTAGGAGGAGGCTTTGGGGAAGCACAAGGGGCTGCACAGGGTCTCCTCAGCCGATGTGGAGGTCTGCAGGTCTATGGGGTCAGACCCTGGGGTCCTGCTTCCTGGCCCGGAGGGTCATCCACCTTCTAAACACTGGCTGCTGCCACCTTGGCCTAGGTCCTTGGGAGGCAGTTTCCTGTTCCCATTCTAGTTCCTTCTCTGCTCCATCAGCACATTTGAGGCTGAGAAGTCTGTCCTGGGAGGTAAAACCTTAGCAAGGTGAGCTTCCTTTCCAAGAGCACATGAGGTGTGCGGTCAAGGCCCTTGTCAGAGACCTTGGCATTCATTAGTGTCAGAGGTTTATTAATGCACAAAACAGTCCAATAGTAGATAATCTTTTAACCTCTTGGATATTGGATAGTCAATGGGGAAGGAGTAGACTTCTTCACTGAATCTAAAGAACTAACCAAATCCTATTCTACCGTAAAAAAAGAATTCTTGATGAATAAATGGATCAATGAATGAGAAGAATGAAGACACTACTCCTCTGATTGCCTGCAGCGAGAGCCTCAGCATATAACTCATCATAAATGCTGCAGCATGTTATTTAGAAAGAGAAGTCCTGGCTGTGCAGTGGTTAGACACCCAAAGGTCAGTGGTTTGAATCCACCAGTCACTTGGTGGGAGAAAGACATGGCAATATGCTCCCTTCCTAGGCACAAAAGGATAAATACTGCCTGCCACCACTGACACCACTGTTCTAAAGTAGTAATGACACTGGCGAACAGGACAAGAGTGGATGAATAATGAACACTGCACTGGAGCAGATGAGGGGAAGGGCTGCCTGAAAGGAATGGAGGCTTAAGCATTATATGCATGACAATTAACAATCTGGAAGAAGAGGTGCATTATAAAGGGAACTGGAGGAGGAGAGAGGAGGGGAAGGAGGAAATCTATATCTATGAATGAATGCGAATGAATGAAAACCCAACCTTTCTGTCAACTTATGTAAAATCACAACAATAACAAAAAAAGATATTTCTTTAAAAGCAAAACCAATACACAAAGGGCTCTCATTGCTGTCTAGCCAGAACTGAATCACAGCTGGCCCTCCAATGGGTTTCTGAGGCTCGAGAGGAGAATGTCCATTTTTCTCTCCTGAGGAGTTAGAATTAGAACCACAGAGGCTTGGCCTTTAAGCCAGGTCAGCACAGTAACTCTAAGGATTACATCCCGGGACCTTGGGGACTCTGCGCAGCAGTTCTGCTCTGTCAGAATTAACTTGACAAATATGTTCAGGTTTTTTTGGTGTGTTTTTTTTTAATATTTAGAAACAGATTAAAAATTAGAAGACAAAAGGACACATATATGCCATTTCTAGTCAATGATGCATACATTGTACAAGTGCTACTACCTGCTTTAATTTATGAGAAAATAAAAAGAAATAATGTCTCCAGAGAAGTCAGGAGTGACCAATCCTCTGCAGTTAGACAGAAGTAGCAGATTCCTTCCTTAAAGGAGAAGCAGACCAACCACTCTTTAGATTCATCCTGTGGAAACCTGTCTATCAAATTAATGAAGCCAAATTGTTTGGCAAAGGCCTGGGTGAATCACTCAAGGAACAGATTCCAGGCAATTTCCAGAGAAGAGAGCTTCTCCTGGAGCCCATCCCAGGCCTCTGTGATTAAGCTGACTTTGTGCAGCAGATGGAATGAATGGATTGCATCCAGGGAAAGTCACAGGGGGAGAGAAATGAGTGTAGGAGTCCAAAGCAATGGTTTTCAAAGTGTGATCTCTGCACCATCCGCATCATTGGGTGCTGGTTAGAAATGCAAATTAGTGGTCCACCCCAGATCCTCTGAAGATGAAATCCACACAGCTGTATGTTTGTAAGCCTTCTAGCTGATTCTCCTATCTGCTAAAGCCTTGCACTCAGTATATGGTTCCTAGACCAGAATCATCAGCATTATGTGTAAAGATGTTACAAATGCTATCAAAAAAGATGTTACCATATCCTGCTCCATACTTAGTAAATGTGGGGCTGGCTTTTCACAAGATTCCACAGTATGCACATTCAACTTGAAAAACCTAGTTGTCAATTCTTCTTCACTCAAAGCTCTAATGGTTACTCAAGGACTACAGTTGTTAGAGACCTCTCCAAAGTACTGATGAGCAATGACATCACTCTGGAGACTGAGGTGCACCTTATACAGGCCATGGTCTTTGCAATAACTTGCTATGCGTCAGAGAGCTGGACAGTGACTAGGGATGATAGAAGATGAATTGACACCTTTGAACTGTGGTGCTGGAGAAAAGTATTGAATATACTGCTAAGAAAATGAATAGGTTCATGCTAGAGAGGCAAGGATTGCCTTAGAGGCAAGGATCCTGAAGCTTCATCTGACATACTTCGGACATGTTGTAAGGAAGGACCAGTCCTTGGAGAGGGACGTCATGCTTGGGAGGGTGGAGGGACAGTGCAGGAGAGGAAGTACCTCTATGAGGTGTGTTGGAGACAGTGAGATTGGCACAGGATAGAGCAGGGTTTAGGGCTGTTGTACATAGGGTCGCTGTGAGTCGCAGGTGACTTGACGGCACACAACAACAACAACAACAACAACAGTTTCCTTGTAGAGTAGTGCCATGTGCTGTGGTGCGGACCCTTCCACTCCCATTGTGCTCCATGGTCCAGCACATCCCTCTCCCTGAGACTTGTTGGAAATGCATATCTCAGCTGCACTCCACAGGTACTGAATTAGGATCAGCATTTTTGTACTGATGTTTAAGTCTACAGATCAAACTGGGGCTTTGAACTGGTTCATTCTGGGTTGACCTCCAGACAAGAATCTGCATTTCCACCTCAGGGTATCGAATCAGAATCTACATACTAACACCCCACACTCTCACCCCAGAGTGATTCTTATAAAAACAAAGCATCATTTAGACACAGGATACAGCATTCTCTGGGATCCTAGTGTCTTTAAGAATTTGGAGAGAAGTCAGACCAGATGTACATGGGTTTTACCTGGCCTTGCTTGATAGTCTCTAGTGAGTTGCAATGCTGACCGAAAGGCTGTTGGAAGTGACTTGTGTCTCCCAAGGAGAAAGATGGCAGCCTCCTTTCCCTAAGATTTACTGCCTCAGAAACCCCATAGAAGGCTGCAGTCAGTCAGAACCGACGCCATCGTAGTGAGGTGTGTTGTGTGTGTGTCTAGTGGGGGGAAAAAAGACCTTTTCAAAGACTGACAAGGTGCAGATGCAACAAATGATGACAAATTTATCATGAGTAGGAAGTTGGTCCCAACACTTCACCACGAAAGGGCAAGTAGAGGTTGTGACGTTCATAACCTAAGAACTGCCCGATTCTGGGAGGAAAATGCAACAACTCATCAGCCTGGGACCAAACTGGAATGAACTGGTTTGAAGCTCTGGATTACATTTCCAGAATCACTGGTGTAGGATATGATTTCTGGACTCAAATTCCCTGGGCTTCACTCTCAACCTTGTTCCTCACCAACCCTAAGGTCCTAGGTACAGAATTCAACTTTTTAGTGCCTCGCTCTACTCATCTATTAAGTGAGAACAATAGCAGTAATTAAGACACAGGGCTTTTAAGATTGTTAAGTCTGGACAAGGGGGCCAAGGGGAAGAATGAAGAATTCATTTTTCAAACCCTGATGACCTTGCCTGCTGCTGATTAGAAGAGCAAACGCCTTGGCTGCCTGGCTGAGCTAACAGGCAACCCACCATAAATCATAGCAAGATGTACCTCCCCTCCTTCCCTAAAGACTCTGTTATAAAAACCCTCCCCACTAAGTTCCCAGTGTGACTTCCCCATTCTGCATTCAGAGTGAGGAACCTCACCCAGGCACTCCCCTATTCTCCCACTTTAATAAAGCTGCATTAAGCTTTCTCTCATTCTCTCTGATTTCTTCTTTAAGTCCGTTAACTTAACAAGGATTATATTGGTTGATATATGCAAAGGGTTCAAAATCATGCCCAGAAAACAACAGCACTCAGTACATTTACCACTGTTCACTTTTTCTCTTGTTCTCTAATGCTAAAACAAGGCAGCTGCAAATGTTGCCTTTTGGTAATAATATTATCACACTTTTTCTCTTGTTCTCTAATGCTAAAACAAGGCAGCTGCAAATGTTGCCTTTTGATAATAATATTATCATATAATATAGTAAGAGATAATCACATGATTATCATATAATAATGGATATATTGATACTTTTTTCACTTGACAAGAAAATATTAAAGCAAAAGTTTAAAATTTATGAAAAAAATTTAAAATAAAATTGAAGAAAAAGTTTAAAATAGAAAATAAACAATGTTACTGAAGTTTCATCAGAGTAAGCTGCCATCATGTTGATTCCAAATCATGGCATCCCAGGTATAGCTAGCCGACCTGCACTGTGGAAGGGTTTCAGCGACTGGAATCTTCTGGAAGTAAATCAGGCTTCCTCTGAGTCACCTCTAGGAGAGTTTGAAGCACCAAACTTCTGGCTAATTTAACTATCTTCTGCTTAACTATTGTACTACCCTCAACAAACGGTCAAACTCATTAGTGTCAAGTTGGAACTGACTCACAGCTAAACCTCCATTCTAAACCATCCCTGGAACAGCTCTGTCACATCAGAAGTAGGAGAGGTGGCCACGTAGTTCGCTAGTTAAATCTATAACCATATTCACTTACTAGCAGATATGAAACATTTACATTTTTAAATAAATGTATCTGTCTCTATCCATTTATATGTACATATATAGAGACACATTCAAATTCACTGTCATCTGCTTAATTCCAAACCATGAAGACACTTTATTGGGTTTCCAAGGCTGAAAAACTTCATGCCAGGAGAGTTTTCTTCTTTCTCCCGCTGGTGGATTTGAACTAACAGGTTACCAACAGCACACTATGCACCATGCTACCAGAACTCCTTGTGAATATACATACAAAATAGAAAATATACTTGAAGAACATACACCAAAAACACTAAATACCTACAAGACTATTGAAGATGTCTTTTGTTTATTTACTTGCTTCATTTTTCCTTTACTATGTTTTAAAATATTTGTATTTAGAATCGTTAGGAATGTTGTGATGTTGAATGTTGACTTTGTGATGATTCAGACTGAGATCTTACTTTACAACTTATCACACAACACTAAAGTATGTCTTTTAAAAAGGCAATTCTAACTACAACAATCAACATTTCTTATGTTTATTTCTAAGCACAAAACCCATAACAATCTTCGTGCATGGTCTGAAAGAAATGTCAATCATTCAAAGAATCAAAGCGAGGAAAGAAATATTCTTATCTATTTGGTTTTCAAATGATGCTACGGAAGTACACCGTTAGGCTATTAAAAATCTCATGATATTGTGCAGACCAACAAAGTCTGTGACTTTCAATAGAAATGACCTTCAGAAGTACCAAGTTAAAAGGAGTATACTAAAATAGTGTCTCCAGTGTCTGCTATGGCCTAGATAGAATTTTCTTTTGAGAAAACCACAGCTACTTATTTTCGGTGGCCTCATTCAAACAAACTTAAATTATTGTGGGAAGGATAAAGGGCACAGTGGTGTCGAGGGGGACAAAACACCTTTCCCGTTCTAGTTGACACAATGAAGAGGAATGAGTTATTTTCTTGATTTCCACACATATGATCAACTAAGAATTTCAACATCTCAAAGAGAAAACATTTCAATTTCTTACTTAGGGCAGTAATATAGGATCTATGTGATTTGAGGCTTCTAAAATTCTTTCTAACGCTGGGAATGTTAAGGTATTTTCTAAATTTAGCCAACATTACACATGTTTGAAAAATTGAATGATAACCCTTATAAACAAAGAAGAAAAAGCTGACCTAAAACTCTACTTTGGATAAGGCGAACTTGAGCCAGACCATGGTGCTGTTAACTATCTAAACTGTGAAAGTTGAACAAGGAAGACTGAAGATGCATGGATGCCATTGAAGTCTGGTGTGGGCATAGAACACTTCCAAAAGAACAAGGAAATATGCCTTGGATGAAATGCAGTCAGAATATTCCTTAGATGTGAAGATGATGAGACCATGTTTCATGTACTTGGGCCACCTTATCAAGGAGCAACTAGTTTCTGGAGAAAGACATCTTTATACTTGGTAGAGAGTCAGTGAAAGAGAGGAAGATCCTCAATGAGATGGAGTGACAGAGTGACAATGGACTGAAGCACAGCAGCTTTTGCGAGGATAGGGCAGGACTAATTGGACAGTGTATCTAAGTTGTACGTAGGATCATTATGAGTCAGACTGTCTCAAGGGCACCCAACAACAACAGTATCTTTGTCTATCCAAATATATCTTTTCATATGTGATGCCTGCGGCATAGATACATTTGAAAGTATACCAATGTGGTAAATAAATTATTACAATCTCAGAAAGACAGACACTTCCTCTTTTGATGGTTTCCAATCATTAGAGAAATGGCCTCTTTGGAGCATCAGCAAAAGTAATATATTCTGAGACTTTAAACTCAGCTGTGGTGCATACACTGAAATATGGTGGTGCCTTAGAATATGTCATCGGAGTAAGCGATTCCTCTCTGGAGAAGGCATTGACAAAGAGGCAGAAGTTGAGAACATTCTTTTTGAAGAGTATGAATATGTGGAATTTTTATTTGAACATATTTCTTTTCAACTTCTATTTCTTAGAAAATAAAGTTACTTAAAGAGATCAGATATTACTAATTAGAAAAGGATGCTATTAAGCAATAATTTATTAACACATTGCCGCAAATGACGGTAATACATTAAAAAAAAAGCGTTTCTTAGCATGGTCGTCAATTTAAAAGTGTGAGGCAACATGTTAATCATCTTTTCTTTGAATTTATACTTTTTGAAATTGTTAGCAAGGGAGCTCTGGTGGTTTACTGAGTCAAGAGTTGTACTGCCAACTCTCAAACAGGTGAGCTGAATTCTCCAACTGCTAAGAGAGATAAAGATGGGCAAACCTTCTCCTGGTGATTTACAGCCTCTGAAACCTCATTGGAAGATTAGATCTGCGTCAGTCATGATGTGATGAAACATAACAACATATGTATATATGTAATTCTATTTAACTATATAATGTAATAATAAGTTAACATTTTATACTCCACAGTATCATCCCATCTAAGTATTGTGCTAAGAACTTTATGTACACTTGAAAATGTTAAAGAAAAGAAAAAGACTGAAAGAAAAGGAAAACATTAAATTACTTGATTACTTTTATTAGGAAGAAATAATGTAGAAAATCTATTTGAAAAGGTAAGCTTTATAGTACCTAAGTGCTCTGGTAGCCTAGTGGTAAGAAACTGCACTGCAATCCTAAGGGCACTGGGCTTGAATCCACCAGATTCTCCACAGTAGAACGATGGGTAATCTCACATGCAATTTACTGCCTCTGAAAACCTACTGAAGTGTCAGATAGGAGTTGGTTCTCATTTGAACACACACAACAACAATAACAAGAAACACCATTTGTTAAGATGCTGGTGACATCTATGAAATGCTAAACTCTAATGCCAATGAGTTGATTCCAACCCATAACAACATTCCACGAGGTTTTTGAGACTAAATATCTCAAGTGGCGTATCCCGTAGTGTGCCAGACTGCTAACCAGAGGACTGTCCATCTCTGGTGTTCAAATCCCCCAGCGGATCCAGGGCGAAAGATGGACAGTTTCCACAGATTAAGATCTACAGTCTCAGAAACCTGCTGGAGTGTGGCCACGAATCAGGACCCTCTCAATGTCACTGAGTAAGAGAAATGTGCTCGAGAGCAGACTCCCTGTCTACCTCATATGGGGCACTTGGGACATTTTAACAGCCTTTCGGTTAGCAACCCAACACATCAGGCGCTATGACACCTGGGCTTCTTCCAAAATGAATAAAGTGAATGAAATATTCAGTCCATATCTAGATATTTTGTTTTGCGTGATGTTTGTTTACATTATACTGTTTACCCATTGTAAAGTATTTATTTTCTCCTGAACTATTATGCTACAAGAGCAATGTCAGCAAGTAGGCATTGAAAATATGCTTAATGTCACGTAGAGGATCATAAACCTCTTTCACCTCTTTCTTTATTTCCTCTTCATCTTCCAGTGTCAGGGCAGCCAGTTGCTTTGCTCTCTGTTCCATGAGATTCACGTATCGGATTGGGTTTGACAAAGCTTCAATCACATCTACACAGGAAGGAGATATTTCACGTCAAAGTTCCTAAAGGTGCTTTATCCATTCAACTTACCATCCATTTACCCATCTAGCCATACATTTATTTATCATTCCTCTTCCTACCCATCTGTACTAGCTACTCTGAGGGAAATGGATGGGCAATTTTCTTTTGTATTATTTACTGCCTCTGAAAACCCCCTGGAGGGTCACTTGTGGGTGGGTTCCAATTCCACAGCACACAACAATAACCACAACCTACATATCTACTCATCAGTCCATCATCACATTGCCCCATCCACCCATCTTCCATCTCCCTACTTATTCATTCATTCAATCATTCAGCCAATCAACCAATCATCCATCCATCCATTAATATATATACACACACACATACATTCCTCTACTTGTCCATTCACCTATCCATCTTCTTTATTTCGACTTATCCATGCATCCATCCGTCCATCCATCCATCCATCATTATTCCATCATCCATCCATATAGTCATTCATTGTTACACATCTAATAAGTCAGGGTCTAATCCTCATCATTACAAAGATTAAAAAAAATGAGGGGGAAAGATATAGGCATTCGGTGTTATATACTGTTTTGGCAAAACTCAGGTTACTTGTCCACAGATATTTCTAGAATACTAGGGATTGCATTAAGCCATGAAAATATCTATGCTTCAGATGGAACTCTCTCGAAATCAGGTTCTTTACCTGCATATGTGTCTGGCACGTAATCTTTCACTTCTATGTTGACAAAAACAGCAGGGAGCATCAGAGGCTGGTTCCTTTCATTCCTCAGACTGATGTAGTGATAGCCTGGGGGGTAATAATAATATTATGTCTCACATGTTTTCTTCACAATATTAGTTTTAACACTTAAACATTTATGTGAGAAAAGAGTTTATTTTAGGTAACAAGTGGTAAACAGGTCACTTATTTTTCCTTTTAATTACGTGACTTTGCCAATAAAGTATTCTTTTCTTCATCTAACAACAAAACATTATTCTTTATTATTCTTTTTTTCTTCACTCTGTTTTACCTCTTCCTTTTTTACTTCATTTTTCCCCCCAAAAAAGAGTGTTCTCAATTCTTTATCACAGGCCGAATCATCAGTCCAAATTTGTTGTTGCTGGTGTTAGGTGCCATCGAGTCGTACTGACCCTATGAATAATCGAGCTAAACCTTGCCCTCTCCCAAGCCGCTCTCACAATGTCTGAGATACCTGAGCCTGTGTCACTGTCTCAATCCATATTGTTGAGGGTCTTCCTCTCTTTCACTCAAAATCCCCTGTCCAAGCATGATGGCCTTTTCCAAGGACAGGCCCCTTCTAACACCATGCTCAAAGTATGAGAGATGAATTAGAATGTGAATTGACTTATGCTTTCCAGGACTTCTAATGTTGGTGTGAACTGCCTCAACCAGTGGTGTATTAGAAATCAGTAATTTGATGCTGAAAATGCCCTTTCATGGATAGATTTGTCTTCTGCACTCCCCTGGCTCCCCATGGGAAATCCAAACAGTGGACACCGTTTCCCCATCAGGCTGAATGGCAGCATGAACACTGCAGCCGCCTTAACCCACGTCACAGTGTGAAGCAGAGTTATTCGGTCAGTAGCCTATCATATAAGCCTATCATTCATGGGACTAATATCAGGGTGGGGGTAAGACTGAGAAAAACTGGATAAATTGTGTATACTGCACTGAAACAGAAAAAAAAAAGAATAAAACACTCAGATATAAAGAGTTAAAGCCCTGTTTACAAAACACAATCAAAAGGTTCAGATTGCTTCCTAATGGATTTGTTAATTGCCATGTAAGGCAGCTTTGCTTTTGTATAAAACGTTATTAAAGAGCTCTCCCCATCCCCACCAGCCATACCTGGTCGAATTGCTTGTACTGGCAAGATCCGGTGACCAATAAATTTGCCTCCTTCTTCATAAACTGCTATCCTTAAACAGGCCAGAGAAGGAAGCACCACCTACAGGGATATATTACAGACATTTTGGTTACAAGAACAAGCAACTTCAAGAAAGTATTAGACAAGTAACTATTTTTTAAGAACTGTTGCTTTTTCAATCCAAGTTGAAAAATCTCCACATTTCAACTCGGAGGCTGCCCATCTTTATTCTGTGGAACTGCTGCTGTTGTTCTGTGCTGTCGAGTTGGAACCTGACCCTCCGGTGGGTTTTCAGAAGCAGTAAATTGCATCTGAGGAGATTCCTTATCCTTTCCCTGTGGATTTGAACTGTGTGTCTTTGGTGTTGCAGCACAGCTTCTTAACATTACGCCATCAGTGGGAGCCAAAGGGGCACCGCCTTCTGGTTAACAACTCCCAATGGATTGCCTCTTCAGAGCCCCCAACCTTAGAAAGTTAACCTGTTCTATGATTTACATTTTCAAAAGGAAAAGACAGACAACAATATGTGTTCAATTATTACCTTACGTTGTCCCAGAGGTACTTGTCAATACATATGATATTTTTTTTTACATATGATATTTTAATTTTACATGGAAATACTCAATGCAGAAATGACACAAGTATCATATTAAGAATAGAATCAGTGGTCTTATCATTAGCAAACACTTACTTTCACATTTTCAAAGAAAATAATTTTTATACTTTCAAAGCAAAAGTGGAAAATATAAGAAGAAAAAGAGAGAGAACAGTGTTTCCAAGACAGCATTCAAAATTCTACTACTTTATACTGACTGCAAATGGATTAAAATTACCAAGCAAGAAACAGAGAGTAGCAAAATGGATATAAAAGCATGACCCAGAAATATTACGGCTACCAGCAGCATGAAGATTAAATAAGCTAAGAATACCAAATGGTGGAGAAATCTACCAAGAAAACAACCACCATTATAGAACAGGAGTGACAATATTAGGTTTTGATAAAACAGCAAAAGCCACTATAATAGGCAAAAAAGATATTGTATTAATGACTAACAGATCAATAGGACCAGAAGACATAAGCAACACATCCAAGGGAAAATCCTCCAAAATGCACAAAAGATAATTGAAAATAGATAATTCCATGACAGCAGGAAAAGATATCACCCTCAACGAAGGACAGAATAACTAGAAAGAAACTCAACAAAGACACAAAAGATCAAAACAATACAATTAACTGATTTGGCCTTACAGATATATCAAAAATATTGTAGCCAAGAAGAGTGCAGTATACATTCTTTTCTCCCCCTGTACCTGGCACATTTTCCAGAACTGACAATTTAATTTGCAAATTAAGCCTTGTTGAATTTAAAAACACCAAAAAACACTACAAAACATCACTCAGATCACAGCACTACCAAACCAGAAATCAACAAGGAGAAGAGGAAGGGGAAAATTATAAAGACATGGAAATAGAAGTGACTATGCAAAGCACAAAATAAAAAGTGAAATAAAAAAAAAATCTCTTGGATCAAATGAAAATGAAAACACAAACTACCAAAACCTTTGGGATATAAGCAAAGTAGTGCTAAGTTAGTGAGAGACCCAGACATCAAAGAAGAAAAAAAGAATTAAAAGAAAACTATATTATGACTTTTGAGGAAGCACCAAACTGCCTTCCAGAATCAACAATGTATAAGAGTTCCTTTCTCATCACATCCTCTCCAACATCTATTACTTGTTAAACTTTGCCATTCTTACTGGAGTGAGATGGTACCTCACTGTGGTTTTGATTTGCATCTCTCTTATTACCAGTAATGTGAAGCATTTTTTCATGTGTCTGTTTGCCAGTCGAATATCATCCTCTGTGAAAATTCTTTCCATGTCTTTTGCCCGTTTTGTAATTGGGTTAACACAATATAATCCAATATAATATATAATATATTGGAAGCAGGAGTGGCATACACTTCCTAAACAACATGCCTTTGAAAACTCTATGACCTTTGATAAATGATGATAGTTATAGAAAGGCTTCAGGCCTTTTGTTCATAGGGTCTCTATGAATTGCACTCGACTTGATGGCAATCAACAACGATACAACATATACATCTATAATTAGAAAAAGAACAGGAAAACAAACAAAAATTAAATAATACAGTCACCAGATGAAAGGAAATAATAAATCTTAGAAATATGTGAAATACAAAAGACTTTTAGGAAAAATTAACAAAACTGAAACTTGGCTCTTTGAAGGATTAATAAAATTGACAAAACATTGGGAAAACCTAACAAAGAAAAAAATATAAGCAAACACAAATAACATGGATTAGAAATGAAACAGATGGTGTTATAACAGAACCAACTGGGATCAAAAGGATAATAAAATCTGGTACTTATGGGGCTTCTTTCAGTTACAGTCAACTCAGTGGAACTTAACAACAACAACAACAATATAAAGAATTGTACTCCAACAAATTTGTGAGTCTATAAGAAATGCAACAAGTTTCTAGAAACACTATTTATTCAATCTAAAATAATCTTCGGACAAAAATGTTAACAAACTCATAATGAAAGTGGAAACTGAACACATAAAAGAATTCTTTAAAATTTTATGAACAGTCATTTAAGGTGTGACTTAGTCTCTTCCAGTGACTTTATTCCATTCTGTTCCAGAGTCAGTAAAATAAAAAATGCATAGAAATATCTAGTCCAAAGGACTGATAGAACACTTGACCTCAACTTCCACAATCCTGATACCAGAAGCACTAGACGGTGTCCAGCTAAAACTACAGATTACTGTGACGGGATAACAACAAAACAATCCTGGGAAGAGTAAGAATACAAGTTGAATAAAACTAGAAAAGGATAAGTTTACTCATTGAATAGAGCCTTGTGGAAACCCTGCGGTTATGACCCTAGCCACCCTTCCAGTTTGCATCTGAAGTTACCCTCATGGATCAACTTTCAACCAACAATGGTTTTGTTAGGTAGCACTGAGTTGAGTACACAGCAAGCCTATGAACCACAGATCTGAGCCCCGTGCCGTCTTCATCATCTCTGACATCCTGGAGCTCACTGCTGCCGTCACTGTGTCAATCACCAGACAAGCGAGTGTCAGTGAATAATAACATAATGGAGGAAGACACTCCTTAGAGCCATTAACCATAGGAGACCACAAGGCTACCATTTCTCCAGAAGACAGGAAGGGGCAGGAAAGGAGGACAAATGGAAACAAGAAACGAAGGCAAGAAGTGCTGAAACAAAGGCAGGGGTGCTGTTAGGATGTGAGGACTGCAGTCAAGGTCATGAAACAAAGTGTGCACGGATTGGTGAATGGACAACTAAGTTGTTCTGTAAACTTCCTCTCAAATAACAATAAAAAGTTCATTAAAAATAAATACATAATCCTTGCTTTCACCCTTTTTTTTCAGTTAGGCTAGTAAGAAAAATGTCTTCTATTACAAAGATCATGTATGCATTAAAAAAAGAGAGGCAAATGAATATTGTACCAGGAGAATGGGATGTACAGGAGCCCTGCAAATCAGGGATGGCAACAGGCTAAAACGTCGTTTCAGGACCTGTGTCCTTGGCGGATGATGGGGGTTGTTTTCTTGGGTGTCTCATCTTCTGTCATTTCTGCTAAACGTTTTCCCTCACTGGACTTTCTCACTTGAGAAGACTACTTTGGGTTTCTTTTTAGAAAGTCGCTGCTGGGTTTTAGGATGGCGACAGGCAGTACGGCAGGGCTCAAGCATCACAAAGTCTTTCAAAATACTCTTTTTAAAATTGGTTATAGAAGAATTCATTTACACTGAGTTTCATTCTTGTACCTTGTGTTGTATAAAATCTTTACTTTGTTTTATACATTCATATATACTGTATTTTCTATTACATTGTATTTTATATGATTAATTGTGATCAATGATTAATTATTTACATGATTAATTGGCCTAAGCCTATTATTGCCTGTCTTTCAAATCCCCACTGAATCTTTCCTATTTCTTCACCTCCAGCTTCAGAACATGTATATTTTTTTTTCATGAAGTATAGGAACACTGTAAACATCTCTTATCACATAAATGAGGGGTGACATGCATCCTGTTTGGTCTTTAAGGCCACTAGATTCATGTCTGAACATGGTGCGAACAGACAGAGACCTTTAAAGCTGTAGCTTGGAGCTGTACCAGCCACGCTGATGGCATGAGGTGGCAAGCCCAAGGATGAGACACAACATGTGGGAACGGCCACGTGGAAGGCTGAAAAGCTGCTGGGATTGAAAAGAGGAGCCAATGTCAGCAGCTTCTCGCTTCCATACATCTTGTTGTCACAGTAAAAAGAAATACTTGCTTGACTAACATTCATTTCACCCCCCCCAAATGCTATCGCTTTGTGAATTTTTTAATTTCCAAATGAAACAACAAATAAGTACCAATTTAATTGTTTTCACTCAGTGTAAAAGACCTGGGATACAATTAAATGTCATATCAGCAATATAAGTATTTAGATTATCTTTAAATGCTTTTGATTACAACGGCAAACTAATATTTATTATTTTTGTTGCTGTTGAACCAGAACCGACCCCTAACTGACCCCCCAGCAGGTTCTCAGAGGCAGTAAATGGCATGGGGGGAGATTGCCTATCTTCCTGCAGAGCAGCTGGTGGATTTGAACCACATGCCTTTGGGATTGTAGTGTATGTTCTTAGCACTAAGCCACCAGAGTTTAATGCCACCCCCTAAAAAGAAAAAAAAAAAAAACCAAAACAAAAAACACCTCACTAGAGACAAGTTAATTCTGACCCATAGTGATCCTACATTGGATTTCAGAGGCTGCAGGTTTTTAATGGAGAAAATCACCCATCTTGGTGGATTCCAACTTAGACCTTTCTGACAGCATGCCTTAGTTTTTAAATATTGTTAAATGACAGGCATTTTTAAAAGAGTGTTCTCATGCCTTAAGTTATGGATTACTTATAATAATTCCTAACTATAAAGTACATCCTGTTATTAAACTCAGTTAACATATGAAAGAAAAATGGGTGCACAGAGAAAGAGAAACTATAAATTCTCTAAAGTTCCTTAAGACCTAAGTGGTAGTTCTGGGACTTGAACTTGTGCAGCTTGGCTCCAGGGCCTAGACTCTTATGCGTATTACATATACGTATGGTGGTTACAGAAATTCCACAGGCAATGTGTTGGATAATTGTTGTTATAGCAAGACTATACAGCTCCGATAACCTAATGGGCAGGGAATTGCACTCTGAACCCAAAGGCGGGGGTTTGGAATTCATGAGCTGCTTCTCATGAGAGAGACGGGCAACCTCCTCCCATGTGCTTTATAGGCCCTGAAATCTGCGGGCGGGTCAGTTTTGAGTCGGATCTGACTGGACGGCAATGAGTGTGAATGCGTACAGATTTAAGGCAAGTGGACTCATTCACCAGCCTTTCAATTAGCAGGTTTAACCATTTTTACCAGTGAGGGACTCCATTGCCATCAAGTAGGAACTTCCTCACAGCTGGCCTTCTATCAGGTTCCCAAGCTGTCCACTGAATGGAAGGAGAATGCCCCCATCTTTAGTCCCCGCAAAGCCAGTGGTACATCTGAATCACCAGAAAAAACATGGCTTTTGAATTAACACTGCAACAACCTAGGGTTCCTATTCCAGATGTCCCTAAGCTTATTTTCAACTCACTGAAAGATATGAAGACTCCTTCAGAGAAGCATGATGATCAAATTCTATTACCAAAAGGCATACTTTGGGGTAAAGGGAGGGCAGGAAAGTAAACTAAAATGCTAGAGAAGATTGCAGGCTTAGCAGAGCAGAAAGCACCCTTAACTGAGAGGTGAGGTTTGCAACAGGCTGCTTTTGTAGATGTTTGAGTCAGTTAACAAATGGTAAGGTTACATACAGCAAGAAAGTCCACTCTATATTCTGCTGGACTTTATCCTTTTATGTGATAAGTTCATGTGAAGAAGATTTGCTAGCTCATGAAGACAGAGAGAAAAGTTTAGTGGAGTGTGAAAGGTGGCAACTCCATCAGAGAAAACTTCGACACAAAAGAACTGTCAGGTACTGCCAGGAACAAGCAATTCTAGGGAATTTAATTAAAATTCCTTTTAAAGCATGTAGAGATTGATTTTGTCTAGACTGTTATATTATTCCCTACTTTGCACTCTACATCATTTGAGTTAAAATGAAAAGATATCATTTAATACCTGTCTTATGTGAGAACATGACTTGAACTTCTTGTTATATGTGTCGAATTTCTTGCAACTCACAGTGACCCTATGTCAAACAGCTCTGAGCCAATCTCATTGTCTCTGACACATCTACCCCTATTACCCCAGTTACCATATCAATCCATTTCATCCAGGGTCTTCCTCTCTTATGCTGTCCCTACACCCTCCCAAGCATGATGTCCCTCTCCAAGGGCTTGTCCCTCCTTGCAACATGTCCAAAGTATGTCAGATGAAGCTTCAGAATCCTTGCCTCTAAGGAGAAGCCTGGTTTCAACCTCCCCTGGATAAATCTGGTTGCTCTCCTAGCAGTCCATGGTATATTCAACACTCTTCTCCAGCACCACAGTACAAACACCTCAATTCTCCTTCTATCATACCTAATCATTGTCCAGCTTCCTGATGCATAGCAAGTAATTGCAAAGGCCATGGCCTAGATCAGGTGCACCTTAGTCTTATCTGCTTAATTTATATGTTTGACTAAAGTCAAGCATACTGGAATTAATAAGTTGATTTCCAATAATAATCCTAAAAATCTCAACAAGTTATTAACAAAAATTTTTTAATGGTTTTGCAGCTAGGTTTCAAAATGTCATGGCTTTGTGAATGTGTAAATCTCCAAATTAAGTAGCATGTAATTTCTCACTTTAACGTTTCCCCATCTGGAATGAACAGTGCCAACACACAGCCATGAACACCAGACTAACCTTTTTGAACACAATGGGTTCTTCCTCCCAGACTGGATTGACTGCGTTGCCTTGTGATGTCTTGGTTTTAAAGGCCTTCCTCTTTGTGTCCACTGGCAAACCAAACATATCCACTTCCACATAGGTCCCAACTTTCTTATCAGAAAGAAACTGACCTGAAATTATCTAGAAAATAATAATTATGAAAAAGGGAACTGGATTAAAAGAGTAACAGAGACATAAGAAAACAATTTAAAAAGATACAAATATTGATTACAAATGGCAAACCATAACAACTGTTACAGAATAAAAAATAAAAATATGATTTCTATTTCACTTAAAGAGTTGATAGATCAATTAACTGCTATTAAGATGTTGAGGTAAGAAGGAGAAGATTAACTTGTGCAGAAGGAAATAAGTGAACCAGATATTGACTTTAGACTATGAAGTCCAGATTCTTAATACACTTAAACCTCACCTGGTTAGTCATATATATTGTGAGTATCTTTTGCCTCATAGAGAGAGAAATCAGCTGGCCCAGTGGACAGAAAGTGATGCTACCAAGCCAAAGGTGGGTGACTTTTAATCCACGGCCCTGGGGCCTGTCTTTCATTGTTTTTGTTCAGACATTCCTCTAGGTCGTATAGCCCTGGTGTTCAAGTTGCCGGACTGCGGTCACTTTTGGTTGCTGTGAGGCTGAACACTGTGACACTGATGTGTCAAATGCATTAATGGTTGGCTACCCAATGCAGACAAAGAGTTGGGTGGAGCTCCCCGATTAAAACAAGCTTGGAAGGAGGAGTGGCATCCACTTCCATAATAGCTTGCCTCCAGAAACCCTATGAACCTGGAGAGAGGGTGAAAGGCACCGAAGCATTGAGGACTCTCCTTCATAGGGTCGCTGAGTCACCTGTGACTCAACGGCACTTAACAACAACAACAACCACCACTACCACCACCACCACCACCACCATCACCTTTTGCCTAGTTCTAATGCTGTGGATATTGTGGGGTTTAAAAAAAAAAACCAACAAAACATTTTGCCTGTTCATGACATGTGTCTTTGTGGTGCTGAAGTGGAACCACGGACAGAGCCAGAGGAGCCTCTAGGCTGCATGCAGGCAGCTCTCAGCCCTCATCTAGGGCTCTCTTCTGTCTCCCTCACAATTCAAATAACTCTACTGCCTCTAAACCACATTTTATAATCACTTACCCAGTCCAAGTAGAATTTTCAAGAAAATAATAAAGAAATAAATAAATAAGCAAAGAACAATCAGCAGATGAAACAAAACATGTTACTAGTTTGATTCAATTATAAGAACAACTGGTGAACTCTCTGAAAGTAAAATTTTCCATATAGTAGGCTTGATAATTTAGCTTATTTAGACTTGACAAAATGGAAACATCCTTTGCTGAGAAGAATTTCCTAAAAGAAATATGTTGTCGAAGAGTATCACTGTGTTGGAACAGACCCATAGCTGACCCTCTAATGGGTTTCCAGACAGTAATCTCATGGGAGGAGACTGTCCATCCTTCTCCCGGGGAACAATAACGGATTTGAACCACATGCCTTTGGGATTGCAGGGCAGTGTCTTACCATGTTTTTTAAAATAAAGTTCTAGAGTTTTTCTACTTCATTCTTTAAAAAATACAGTTTGACAGAATTTCAAAAGATCTACTCTCTGCTGGAAATGTATTTATTTTAAATCTCTATATAAAAAGACATGTTTTGAGGTAAAAAAATGCTCAAAGGCTAAGATAGGTAGAATTAAACTGCTACAGAGTGCTTTATTATGATGATGATTATTATTGGTTAAGTTCCCCACCAAAAGGCTTTTGGTTTAAGATCAATATAAAAATTGCATTTGTGTTCAATAAAAAAAAGCTTCTCATACAGTTAAATAGGAAAGAAATGAAACTTTCAAAAGCAAACAGAATTATTTGCAACCCAGGGCTTATAGAATTCATTTTAAAGACTCTTTATGAAAATGAATTTCCTACTCGAAGTATTAAAATGATTTTCTGACAGGTCGAAAGTTATATTAGCAATTTAAAACTGAAGAAAATCACTTGAAATTTATTGTATTGGGGTCAGATTTACATTTAATATAGAATGCTTGCTTTATAATTCAAACATTAACAGGTACTTTTAAATCCCTCAATACAGTGGCAGATTGAAAAACAAAACAAAAGAAAACCTTGCTGTGGGAACCTGACAGCTCTCATTCAATATTTAATAACTTATAGACAGGAAACTTTATTCTTAATTGTATTCAGTGTTCATACTTTTGTAGAGGGAAGAGTGAAAAAGTCAGACCAGAACTTTCTAATACAGGCAAACAGTAAAATGAATTGTGGATTAGTTAAACTAACAGGAGGAACTGGTTATGCTGCTCTAGTGACAGGGCTAGCAGGGAGCCACGGAGACACACTGCAAAGGCCACACCTCTAGTGGCTCAAATCTGTCGTGGTTCAAATTCACCCACGGTTCTGTGGGACAAAGACGAATGCTTTCCTGCTGTGGGTGTTAAAGCCTCAGAAACCCACCAGAGGGCCCAGCTATAGTTAGTTCTGACTCAGTGGCAACACACTTTTATGAAATTAAGATCTTTTATTTTCATATTGAGAATGAGATTCATTACCTTTATTTCATCAGTGAGGTTTCTAAAACATTTATTTTTTTTTCAAACTTGTGCTATTGTGGTAAAAAAAAGATAAAGCAACAGTTGCCAACCCACTCATTCCAAGAATCATTAAGGGATGTCAGTCACTCACGGTCATTATCGCCATCCATTTCCAAATTATTTCTCCAGCATTAACATACAATAGTTCAGTTATTTTAAAAAACATAATCCCAAACTCACTGCCATTGAGTGAGTTGATTATGAGCTCTGGTGGCTTAGCTGGTATCTGGAGGGCTGCTAAACAGGTCAACCATTCAAACTCACCAGCTGTATGTTAGGAGAAAGCTGGGCACTCTCCTTCCATAGAGAGTCCTGTGTCCTGTTCTCTCCCACCTCTCAGAACCACTCATAACTTTGGTGTCTATCCATTTGTCTATAAGTGGAATTATGCAATCTTTTAACTATGTAAATGAAATTTTGCAGTATTTGTCCTGTGTCTGGCTCACTTCATTCAATATACTGTTTTTAAGGTACATCCAGGGTACAGCATGTCTCAGTATTTCACTTCCCTTCATGGAAGATGAGCATCCCATTGCCTGTATGCATGCTTTGTTTATCTATTCATCTGCTGATAGATGTTTAGGTTGTTTCAGTATTTTGGCTACTATGAAAAGTGCTGTAAAAACTCTGATGTTCAGGCTTCTTATCAGGATTTTTTACTTTCAATTTTTGGGAGATCTCTGGAGACTAAGGTCCGTCTGATACAGGCCATGGTATTTGCAATCGCTTGTTATGCATCAGAGAGTTGGACAATGACTAGGGAGGACAGAAGGAGAGTTGATACTTTTGAGCTGTGGTGCTGGAGAAGGGTACTGAATGTACCATGGACTGCCAGGAAAACAAACAGATTCATCTTGGAGAGGATTAAACCAAGCTACTCCTTGGAGGCAAGGATTCTGGGGCTTCGTCTGACATACTTTGGACATGTTGCCAGGAGGGACGGGTCCTTGGAGAGGGACATCATGCTTGGGAGGGTAGAGGGACAGCACAGGAGGGGAAGACCCTCTATGAGATGGATTGATTCGGTGACTGGGGTAATCGGGATGGGCGTGTCAGAGGCAGTGCGGTTGGCGCAGCATAGAGCAGGGTTTAGGGCTGTTGTGCATAGGGTCGCTATGAGTCGCAAGCGACTCGACAGCACATAACAACAATGACAACATATAACTAGGACTGGGATTACTGCACAATAAGCTAGTCCCATAATTAAATTTTTAAAAATCGAATGCAGATGTAACCACAACAGAGAGTACTAATATATGAAAGAAATGGATATTATACCAGCTACTAAATTTTCAATCCCACTGCTGTGGAGTTGATTTCAACTCACAGCGGCCCTCCATCGGTTTTGCGAAATCTTTATGGGAGGAGACTCTCCAGCTCTCCCCCAAGGACTTGAACTGCTGGCCTTCTGGTTAGCAGCCCTGTACACACCAGCTATGCCACTTGAACTCAGTGGCAGTGTGCTTGGGGATTTTTTTGGTTAGTTTTTTTTTTTTTTAAATAACTGAGCTCTTGTACTTCATGCCAAATAAATGAGTTCAAAACATTTGCTGAGGCTGATTCCGTAACAGAAGTAAACGTACCTTAACAGATAACGTGTTGGCTACTATTCCATCTACGATGCCTTCAGTAAACGGATCAAAGTGCTTGTCAGGTCTCCTCATGAACTCTGGCTTTAACCTGTAGCCGCTCTTCCCATTGTATTCATAAATTCCCATGTTGATCTGCATTGCCAAGTCTGAGTACAAAAAGGACAAACTTAAAATGAATGTACCTGTATTCTGAGCAAGAAAGGGAGAGAATATGCACAGACTCATTTCCTTGTATTAACACTCACTTTTTTTTAGTGCAACAGTTGTTTTATTCACCATTATTTGTTTTTTAGTTTTATACTAGTTAACATACAAAGTACACAGAGTTTGTATAAGGTTTGATCTTTCCCCTTGTGACTATTCTCCTTCACAATATATTTATTCACTGTGGAAACTTAAGAAACACAGAAAAGGTATAAAAATATGCTCCATCTTCTAGATTCAAAACTAATCATGTCAGTAGTTTGATGTATATTGTTTCCACTTAAAATGTATTTTAAATACAGATTATATCCATTTCATTCAATATTTTTCTGCTTTAGTTTTAATAGTTATATAGCATTCCTTTGAATAGCAACATTTGAGTACACATACGTAACCAGCCTTCCTATAGAGTATATTGTTCTTTCTTCTCTTTTTTCCACTATCACATCCATTGTTCTTGTTTTTGTTTGCTTGTTTTCTTGGGAGGTACCACAGAAAAATATGGTACGCTTAGCGAATTTGTGTATCAGCCTTGCGCAGGGGCCGTGCTAATCTTCTCTGTGTGGTTCCAATTTTAGTATATGTGCTCATGAGGCAAATACCCCATAGGGAGTCTGACTACACAATCAATTATTTTCTTGGGAGTGGAGTTTCTGGGTCAAAAAGCACACCTTAGAAAAAGATGTTTTCTAAAATTTACTAGAAGATTTCTCATAAGACTAAGTTATGTTCCTGTTATTGTTATGTACTGGTGAGACACTGGTAACTCATAGAAACCCTATGTACAAACCCTGCTCTAAACCCTGCTCTATTCTGTGCCAATCTTATTATCTCCAACACATCTACCCCCATTTCCAGTCACTGAATCAATCCATCTCATTGAGAGTCTTCCTCTCTTGTGCTGTCCTTCCATCCTCCCAAGCATGATGTCCTTTTCCAAGGACTGATCTCGCCTTGCAAAATGTCCAAAGTGTCAGACAAAGCTTTAGACTCCTTGCCTCCAAGGAGCAGCCTAGTCTCACCCTCCCCAGGATGAACTTGTTCATTCTCTTAGCAGTCCATGGTATGTTCAAAACTCTACTCCAGCATCACAGCTCAAAGGCATCGATTCTCCTTCTATCATCCCTAGTCATTGTCCAGCTTTCTGATGTACATCAAGTAACTGCAAAGACCATGGCCTGTACCAGGAACACTTTAGTCTCCAGACTGACACTGTTGCTCTTCAGTACTTTGGGAGAGGTCTCCGACAGTAGATTTTTCCAATGCAATTCGTCTTTTAATTTCCTGGCTGCTGGTACCAAGAGTGTTGACTGTAGAGACAAATAAAATTTACCCACCCCGTTTTTGAGAACAACCTTATCAATGATGGATGCTAGGCTTCTTTATTTCTTAATTCATGACAGGAACAACCTTTCTCTTTTAAAAATGTGCACGTTGATTTCTATGCAGTACAACCAACTCTTATTAACACTTTTTCTGTGGTCAACAGTTGTTGCTAAAAACGTTTCTAAGACTGCGTCATCGTACCAAATGAATGTTCCCAGTAGGGACAGAAAATTCATTTCAAAGTCATAAGGAATGTGGGAAGCTGTCAGTTTCTCCAGATTACCAGTATTCCACTCAGAGACATAATAAAGAGATGATATAGAATAATTTCAGGGTGCTAAGAAACAAATCATTTTTTAGAACTGGTATTTAGTACTGATATTTTATATTCATGAAACTATTATCATTATAGAACCAGTTCAAAAGCATAAGATGATAGATCTAACACACACACACAAACACATATATGACAGGACAAAAGTCTGAACAAACTGTATTAACAAATCAGATAATATGTTGAAAAATAGTATGCAACAGTCAGGAGATTTATTCCAATAAGAAAAAGATAATTATATCAGGAGAGCTTTTATATTAAAATTGATCATATTATTGCACAAAAGAAATTAAAAACACCTCTTTTCATACCAAAAGTTTCACACACCAACAGATTTCAAAGAGATATTAAATAACAAAATATTTTAAAATGGGAAAAAATAAATTTCTAAAACACTGTTATCCAACTAGATAGAACAAGATTATACATTTGTTAAACAGCATCTATTCTAAAAGCACAGTCAGTATTTTTTTCAATGACATCACAACAGAGAAATTTTCATTAGTCTCACAATGGGGGAAAAAAAGGTATTCCTAAAAACGACTATTATGATTCTAGGATAGAATGGCCAATGTGAAGCAGTAAGACAAAGGAGGAAATGAACCACATTTCAGTGACTGTTATTGTGTATCTGAAAACCCTAATAGATTTTCCTGAGAAAAGACACTCCTGTTAAGAACTGTATGTGGTTCGAATCCATTTGTAGCGCAAGGAATTAAATGAGAACAGATGGCCGAGCAATCACAGCCGCTAAGCAAAAGTCAGAAATGCTGAATTTCTGAATGGCAGGATTTTTTATTTATCAATCAATTTATCTACCTATCTCTTTATCTACCTTCCTACCTGCATATATTTGCCTGTGTACATATAAACATAAGAAATATATAGATATAGATAGAATATATATGGAATACACACAACACACACACATATATGGAGTATATATATTTATGAAGTATATATATACATATATTTGTATCTACATAAACTTAACTAAATTAAAAATTACAATAAATACTTTAAAAAAGATAAAAAGCAGTTGTTTCAAAAATAACACAAAACTCAATGGAGATAAAGATAATAAGAAATGTTCTCATTTTTAAAAGTTCACTTGATTTGATTTTAAATGGCATGCATTTCAGTGAACTTCTGTTGTGTGTTCCAAAACTGGGGATTTTTCTCTCAGGTCTGAGACCATCCTCAGGTCTCGATACCCGGGGATGTGGCTTTCCCATCGGGGACCGGGGCTACTCACCCACTGTTTGGAAGTTGAGGGCGACCATCTGGCAGCCCGCGTTCCAGAAAAGCTGAGGCATGTAGTTAGATGAATCCACACGCGTTCCTTTTGGGTATATCCTGCTAAGCTGCATTTTGTTATATCTGGACCATCATGTTAAGGAGTGAATACAGTTACAGAATCGTCAGTACTAAGCATTGAAAGGACTCGCCATCATTCTCAGCTGAAAATGATGTAGGTAATTGATGTTCTTAGTGAGCAGGGGCTCATGAAGATTGAACCAAGAAAACACAAAGCAAAGCAAAACACGCCTTCTAGAACAAGCAGAACAAATCACCTTTTATAATACATATAGGATCACCTTTGCAGGGCCTTGTGTAAAAAAACCTAATAGGTAATGACAATTTCAAGGTCAAGGAGACAGGCTTAATGGTTGATGGTGTGGAATGTCGAAGGCAGGCTTCAAACCTGGGCTTCCTTAATTTCAAGGCCAGTGTCTGTTCCAATTGCCAGCCTATCACTCTCAGCATTACACATAACTATTTATTGGAAATTATTGATCACACTCATAGACTTCCATCATTTTTTTTTCCTTATTAGGGAAAAAAGCCACAGTATATAACTTGTGCTTTTGTTAGTACAACAGCCAGTCGTCAAATCAAGGATACTCTACAAATTCCACTGGAGACTTTGTAAGCTGCTCGAGACCTTTGGTTTCCACAAAGGAAGACATTTCAAAACTCCGATTTCTTTCTGTGTTAACAACAACAAAAAAAGAAGATAACAAATAAAATAGAATTATAATTTGTAACATTATTGAGTAAGCAATGTTCAGCGAAATTGAAGGAAACGAATTCCCACCATAACTTAATATTTTGTTTGCTTTTCTTGGTCAACTATTTATTTAGGAGAAAAGTTAAGATTTTTACATGTTGTTTTTAATATTTACTGCTTGCGTCAGATTCACTTAGAGTGTGGAAGTGAGCTACATGTATGAAGACAGTTCTCCACTTTTCAACCTTAGTTAAAATCTTCCCTTTTTAACACTCACCATCCACAATCCAAACCTCATTCTCCTCAATCATATACATCTTTACTTATTTCTTCACCTTTCCCAATTTAGTCAGTTCTCATAAACTCTTGTTCTTTGTGTTTTGGCCATTCCTACACACACTTTCATATGCCTAATTATTTGATGTGTGATTTATAATTAAAACTAACTCCAACTAAACGGGTACTTTGCAAACAATGTGCAGTGTGCCTTTAAAAAGTTATGAGATAAGACATAATGGTTAATAATATTATCCAACAAATAAAAATGGAACCCTATTTATTTTATGAGTTACATTTGTATATACTGATCTCATCCAAACAGTGTATCTTCCCTTGGTAATTTCCACATACCTCTGGAAACTCTATAAACTTTGATCATGAGAATAGTTACAGAAAGGCTTCAGGTCTTTTGTTCATAGGGTCACATCGCTATAAGTTGTGCTCGACTTGACGGCAATCAAAACCAACAATTTCAAAGCTTAATTTGAAAAAATGTTCCATGAAACATTTTCTTTAAGATTTTACAGTAAACTCCAACCAAACCCATTCCAATGAGTGAAGTCCACCTCATAGCCATTCCTTTTCCCCCATCTAGTTTACAAGGTTGTAAATCCTCAGGGGAGGAGACTACCTGTCTTTCTTCCAAGGAGCTGCTAGTAGATTTGAACTGCTAACCTTTCAGTTAGCAGTCCAATGCCTAACGCACTATGCCACCAGGGCTCCTCTGATTTAAGAATTAGGATTGTAAATTAATGTTTAAATGTGTAACTATTGCTAACTATCTGTACTGCTTATACTCACTGCTGAGTCCATCCTCTGAATTTTATGTTTTATTATTATTATCTATTCTATGCAAAATATTTGGAAGAAGGAGTGGCTTCCACTTCTGTAATAGCTTGCCTCCGGAAACCCTATGAACCTGGAGAGGGGATGAGAAACACCCAAGCGTTGAGGACTCTCCTTCATAGGGTCACTATGAGTCGCCTGCGACTCGACGACACTTAACAACAACAACGTCATGCAAAATATTGCCTATAAATATTCTCAGGAGAAAAATACATCAAACACAGGGAGATAAGCCCTCGCTTTGAAGTCTGGCAGTTGTGAGTAAACCTTAGCCAGGAGCTGACAGAATTAAAGCACTGATTTCTTTCTCTAACTGGCCACTTGTCAGGAAAAGGAACTATGAGTGATTGAATCGGGAATGTTCATTTTACAGGCAGTGAAGGTTACAGTACTAGAAAGATGACCATCTTATAATTTTTAAAATGGAATAACTTGCCATAAGAAGCACTGGGTAATTAAAACAAAAAACACTGAAATCATGATGTATTAGCTGGTTTGGAAGTTAGGTCCTTTAATGTACACGTACCAGAAGCCATTAAATTAACACTTTTCTGGTAAAATTATACATATACTCGTGCTATGAATTGGATTAGATTTTAATATCTTTATAAAATCAAATCAACAGTTTCAAAAAGTTCCTTTGCTCAAGCAGACATTTTGTTTCTAAGGGCATCTTTTTTTAAAAATAGCTATTAAAAAACTAAAAAACAAGACCCAAGGTCGCTCTTAACCTGTTCGTACCTCAAATTTCATGCAAATATAAAGGGAATGTTCTCTCTTATCAGGGAGTTAGCTGGGCTAGTTGGTAGGGAATTGCACTGCCAAGTCAAAGTCAAGAGGTTTGAATTCATGAGCTGCTTCAAAGGTAAAAGATGCACAATCTTCTTGTGTGCAATTTACAGCTTCTGAAAACCCTGCATGCAGACCAACAGCAGGCAGAATCAACCTGTTCTGAGTTGCAGGCAGTGAGTCGGTTTGGGTTGTTTTGCCTTTTCTTTAGGTAGGAGAAAGATGATACTTTTGTTTGCTTCCTGTATGGGAGTCTAGTTGGCCAGAAGGATGTCGTGCAGTGACATGAAATTAATTGTATATATATTCTCCTAAATACGTGAAATACGGCCGGAAAAATGGAATGTGGGTGATTCAGTGGATTTGGTTCTATTTATAGTCGTCAGGGTTGACACAGTCTCCGGCTGCTTCTCCTTTTAGGGGACACGTAGGCGGCTCATTTTCACACTGGTATGTAGACAAATGATAGATGGACCCCACAGTGGGGTTAAGATTCAATCCAAACAGGAAAACAAATGTGAATCTCAAAATTAGCCACAAAAGGTGGGGGGAGTATCAAACTTATTGCCATGCAGTTAATTTCAACTTACAGAGACCCTAAAGTACAAAGTGCAAATGGTCCCAGGCTTTCCAACACTCATCTGCCTCCTGCTCGGTGGCCGGGGGATTTGAACTGCTGACCTTTCTGTCAGCAGTCTAACATTCAGCTGACCACGATCAGTGATCTGCATAGTCTTATTAAGCATGTATGTTCTAATGTATTTTTTTAAATCTATGTATTTTAAGATTGTCAATTTATGTGTATATTTGAGAGTTCATCATGAAATAGTTCTATGAAGGTGAATATCCTTTGTTTTTAAAATATATTCATTATTCACCACAGTGGAGGTTTCTCTCCAGGGAACGCTTACTTTTTGAAGTTTCAAATGACTCAAACTTGACGGGCTGGATGTAGTTCACCAGGTTAGACATCTCCTCCGTGGCCATGGCTTCACTCCCCGCAGTCCCCTGAGGCAGAAATAAAAATACCATCTCCAATGCCAGCATCTTATCCTGGAGGGTTACTTTCCCAGGGCAAGGACTGCTTGGCCCATGCTCGCAGAAAGTGGCCCCTCATCTTCTGAAAATAATTATTCCCAATAAAAAGTGCAGTGTGAAAGACAGAAAACACAGTATCTTAAAGCATGAGGGGTCCAGGGCAGTGATAGTTTAAGTTAAGTCAAGAGCAGGTTGAAGTCAGTCGGTGGTGGTTTAAATTAAGCCCTACGAAGCCCCCAGTGAGCTTGTTATAAATGTCACGTCTGAGGCCCTGGCCCTGCCTCCCATACCAGAACCTATGTTTTAACAAGAGGACCCCAACATGCATTTGTGTACCACGCGGCTGTAATCTCTCTGGCCTCGGTAGACAGCCCACGGAACTCACCGTGGAATGACAGACTCTTGTGCAGGTGACCACTGGATGAACTGGGAGCTTCTCAGAAAGGGCCCCTTCTTATAAGAGGTTGGGGTGAACAAACAATTGTTGCCTTTCATGACAAACCTTCCCCCCTTTCTTGTTTTCTGTGAGTATTTTAGATAAGTCTTTCTGGTGAGGGAGTTAACAGCTCAGGCTAGAGGTAAATGGTCTAACTTGGAATTTCAGGCCCACTGGGAACTTGACCATGTTATTCAAAAGCTCAGCCTTTCAATTTATACATCTGTATAATGAATGGTACAACACAGGACAAGGCTCAGATCTGTTGTTTATGAGGTCGCTATGAGTCATACTCGATGTCACCTATCAATAACATAACATAATAGAATAATACCAGTTTCCATGGGTAAGGCGTGTTGCAGCTAAACCAAAGGCAGGCAGTTCAAATCCACCGGCTGCTTCACTGGACAAAGACATGGAATCTCTTCTTGTGCAACCTAAAGACTCAGAAAACCCGCTGGAGAGTCAGCTATGAGACAGTTCTGGCGTGATGGTACACAACAACAACAAAGACGACGTTGCATATAGAGAAACCGCGGTGGTGCAGTGCATTCGGTCACTGGACTGCTGACCGAAAGGATGGTAGTTTGAACCCCCAGCCACTCTACAGTGGAGTTGAAACGAGGTGGAATCGTCTGGAGGACAATGGTTTGGCGCCTGCTACAGCACAGAAGTTGTTACGACTAATAAATGTGAAAGACAGTAATGGCCGGCACCTAATAAACACATTATTTTAGACATTAGTAGTTATTACAAAATTTTGATAATTTTTTTCTTTTAAGAAAGACAATGGATACTGTGGACAGACTTCTGCATATGGATGTAATAGTGTCTTCTCTTTCTAAGAAAAATAGAAACAAGTTCGATTTTCACACTCCTGTGCAATATTTATGTTAATGACAATTCAGAAGAAGAATGTTGTAAATGGGCCATCCATGAAATAAGACAGTAAATGACCAGGAGCCACTGATTAAAAAAATTATAAGCCACTGAAGTAACTGTCAGGTAGAACAACTAGAGCACTTATGTAACAGCTTTCTTCGCGCGCATTAGCTAGAAAATTAGTGAGGAAAATAAAGAATAAAAAAAAAATACAGACACCATTTAAGGGAATAATTGTGAGCAGAAAGACATCAAATAGGACAAGAGTATAATTTGTTATTTATTTTTATGAATCTAACGTTGTACAAACAGAATCTGAGACCCAGACCTCCTGCTGTATTTAAAGCTGATTCAGTATAAACTTCCCATCACAGCACTGACCATCCCAAGTGCCCTGATGCTCATTTGTGTCTAGTTTTGGAAGAAGTACCTTAGGAGGCTTCGGCTCACATTAACAAATAACCCATTCAATGGTTCCACGTTACAACAATGGGATGAACATAAAAATTCTGAATGTTTAGTGAAATTCCCTATCATCTCTGGACTTCGTAACTTTTGGGCATTGCATTTCACTGTCTCAAAATTGAAGCCGATAGTTTAATATCACAAACTTTTAATTTTAATTCATCCTCCAGACAACTCCTTTGAAGAAAGGCAATCTGGGAAACTCTGCTTATTACAGAAGACTCTAAAAAATAAAAATAAAAAAAAATATTACAGAAGACTGTTCAATTTCCTGTATATTCGTAACTTCAATGACCAAAGTTTGTATTTCTACCGTGAAAAGGTGGCGAGGGAAAGTTTTACAGTGAACAGTATGCTTTTTGCCCACTAGATGGCAGAAGTGGCCAGGAAATATCCAAGCAGCACAGGCAGCCTGCTGGGCTGATGGAGTGAATGCTTCTGTGGGGACACAGATACCCACCTCATCCATGGAAGACTTCTTACAGTCATCGTCGTCATCATCCTCCTCACTCTCCGTGTCAGCCTCTCCTGTTACATTCAAAAGCACATCATTAGTACAGACACATACACATGAATAACTCATGTCATTAGTATTGCCAAAAGTTTCCTTGAAGATTAATTTTTTGCTGTTTGTTTCCAAAGCATCTTTTCAGAGTTTTCCATTTTATTTGCTCTAGAGAATTAATCTGACATTTTGAATGTTGATTCCGCCCTACTTTTCATTTGTGAATACCATTTTAAATTTCCAGATTCCCCAAATACTTGTCCTAACTTTTCTCTGTATTTCAAAATATGCAAGACGATACACAAATTGCTTTCTAGGACATGCGTACTCTATTTCAATGTATACATTCTTTTTAAGGGACATTCTGATACTAAACTAGCTAAAAGTCCTCTGACTCCATTCTCCTTGCCTCCTCACATCCCCAGTTCTGACTTGCCACACCCACTTTCAAATAATAGTATAGTTTCATGTAAAATATAGGTCACTTTTGACATTGCATTCTTAATTCAATAGTTGGTCAGGAGACCCTGCACACACCTATTTCAAGACAACAGGTCAAGGAAGACAATATAACCATGGGAAGAAACATCATAGTCTAGTAGCAAAGTCTGCTACCCAACCACTGCGAGATACCATTTACAGTCGATGATTTACCAACAAACTTAGTTGATGGGTACACTATCTTCTTAACAGGATGCACATCCTAGAAAACATTATAGGTCTGTTATCAGGTGCAAAACACAATGTGTGACCTTTCAAAGTCATAATGCTTTAAAACCTGACTCCATCAGACACCATTAAGCTATATATTTAGCTAGTCTCCCAGTTAGGGAGACCTGGTGGCCCAGTCTGTATGGAGCAGGGCGCTGACCCAAAGGCTGTACCTCTCTAGTGGTTTGAATACACCAGCAATTAATCAGGAGAAGACACAGTCTTGTCCTATGTGATTTACAGCCCGAAAAACCCGCTGATGGGTCAGCTATGAGCTTGACCAGTTACGTCAATGGGTGGCTTTTTCCACAAAGATCTAATGATGATGCTTTTGTTAAGGTAGGGCACCACAGGATGGACCAGGGTTACATGATCGCTAGGAGTCGTACTCCACTTGACGGCATTTAACAACAACAACAGTCTGAAGAACTATACTAATGCATAGTTCTTGAGTTTATCCAGATGCAGTAATATCAATATGTAAAAACATGCTCTCCAGTAAAACATCGAGAAGGCATGGGCTTTAGCCAAGACTTCTAGCTTTCACAATTCATTAAACATGAAATAGCAGCAATCTCCCAGTAGATGGCAATGTTGACTCAATGATGATGCAACTGGCAGCTCTCCTGCACCCCAACCTTCTGACAGTTCCTCCATGTGTCCACAGCACACCACTGTCCTCCAACAAACTCATAAGTATTGTCATTTGGTTGATGAAGTCCGATCAGTCACAGAGCGGAAGAAGCAAGCGAGGTATTATTCATAAACTAGAGGGAAAGCTTGCTGAGCCCCCATGGGGTTACTAGTTAAGGTCGATGATGGAAATCATGTTTCATTAAGTTAGAAATGCATTCTTTCAGAGGTGCATGTTGCCACTTCAGATTAGTTTATAATCAAATTTGCTGTTCCAAATTATCTGTTGCTGTTTTTAATCAGAGAGGAGAGTCTTTTAATCAAGTAATTTGAGAAGGCTGTGTGGCAGCATCGTATGTAAACCTCTTTCTGGGGTCACAATCATATACCAGTTATCACAAATATGCAATCAGATTAGCATTTGATTCAAGTAGGAAAAGATTTATTTGCCTCTACCAGAAAAGAGGGTGAATCCTTTTCATATTTTTAAAAGAATCTGGAGAAATTATGGTGAACTGTAAAAAAAGACAATTGTTGTTTTTGTTGTTATGTGTTTTCAAGTTGCCTGTGACTCACAGCAGCTCTATGCACTGCAGCCCTAAACCCTGCTCTATCCTGGGCCAATCTTACTTTGTCTGACACACCGACCCCCGTTACCCCAGTCACTCAATCAACGCATCTCATCTCCTGCACTCTCCCTCCACCCTCCCAAGCATGACGTCCCTCTCCAAGGACTGGTCCCTCCTTACAACATGTCCAAAGTATGTCAGACAAAGCTTTAGAATCCTTGCCTCCAAGGAGCAGCCCAGTTTAAGCGTCTCCAGGATAAATCTTTTTGTTTTCTTGGCAGTCCATGGTACATTCAACACTTTTCTCTAGCACCACAGCTCAAAGGCATCAATTCTCCTTCTATCAACCCTAGTCAGAAGCTACCCTAATTATTTCAAATTCATTGCTATTTCATTGATCCTAAATTATAGTAAATTCTATATATGGCAGAATACAACTGCTCTGCAACATTTCAAAGGCTACACTCTTTTTTCTTTTTTATTATAGTTTGAGTGAAAAGTTACAAAGCAAATTCATTCTTTTTCATTCAACCCTTTATTCACGTGGTGTTATTCTACAGCATTAATTTCTGCATCCACAGTGAAATCATACTTTTCTCACTTCTTTTCTGTCTTTCTGACTTCCGTTCATCTTTCTATCAGAAAGATAGGGCGCTTATCAGAAAGCTCTGGTGGCCTAGTGGCAAGAAGCTGCGCTGCACTCCCGAAGGCACGTGGTTCGAATCCAGTAGCTGTTCCATGGGAGATGGATGGGCAATCTCTTCCCTTGCAATTAACTGCCTCTGAAAAGCTACCAGAGGGTCAGCTATGAGTCAGTTCCAACTCAATGGTACACAACAACAACAACAACAGTGTGCTGATCCCTTTTTTCTCTTGTATGTTACCTTCCCCTAGTCCGTGGGGAGCTGTGCCGCAAACCCAGGCTCCTCTCTGGGAGTTCAAATCCACCAGCAGACCCTCCAGATGGACAATCACCCATGTGGTTTACAGACTTAAGAAGCCTGCTGGAAGGTCAGCGACAAGACCTTTCAGACTTAATGTGTTTGTGCTTTCACCCACCTTCATCTTTTTACTGAGTTTTCACTCCCCTATCCTTTCCTTCCTGCCCCTTGTTAACTCTCCAAGCATGATTCCATGTGCGTGGAAACCTTGCTTTCGCTTTTCACAGAAGCAGACTGCCTCTTCTCTCTCATGTGGAGCGGCTGGTGCGTTTGAACTACCCAGCAGCCACGCATTTTAATCACTGTGCCACCAGGGTGCTTGTCCTTCAAGACGAGTGCCCTTAGAAGCAACTGAATCCTGGAGAAGAATCTCGCCAGCGGGACTTATAATCAGTAAATTGTTTTGAAAGAAAAGCCATTTTATATTTTTCATGATAACGGAGTTTTCCAACAGCATGCAGTATTAACTCTGCAAATGGTGAATTAGGAATACGCTACTTGCGAGTCCTACCTACATAGTAAAATGTTCAAAAATTTCCATTGAAGTAAATAGCGATTGCACAACAAGCATTGAGGCTAGCTCAGGAAAGCTACCAAATTACTAACAGATTGCTGCGTTTTCTCCGTGTTAAGCAATAAGGTCCACTGATTGTCAAAGCCCTTGCGTGATGCTTGCAGTTAACACGAGCGAGAGAACTAGCCGAGGAGAGGCAGATGGTAGCCAGCCAGCACCAACATACAGACGAAGGCACGGGTTCTCGCTAGGCTTCAAGGGACAGGTCTTTGCAAATAGGTGCCCTGTTAACGATAGGCCTGCTTGTGATGTTTATTCCAAAACTTCAAAAAAGAACATCCAAACTGAGAACAAGGCTCTTTTTCTCAACAGAAATGATAATTCTGGAATAATGTTAGAAATGCACATTCAAAAGCTGCAAAAGGCACTCCGCTCAAAGAATTACATAAGGGTTCAAATCTAAACAGGAAAAAGAGCAACTGGCAATCAAGACGGAAAAAGAAGAAAAGAAAAATCATCATGATAGGCAACTATTTGCTGATTGCCCTGGAGTTTCTATTTTCAATTGTGCTGCCAACCCGAAGGTACATGGTTCAAATCCGCTGGCTGGTTTGCCTGAGAAAGAGGGACAGTCAACTCCCATGTGATTACTGCCTTTGAAAACCTGCTGAAGGGTGAGCTATGAACCCACTGCACCCACTCGATGATACTTGATAACATAGTAACAGTTGTTCTAAACCGCTTGAATTGATCTGAGGGGTAAGCAGGTGAATTGGCATATGCTAAATATACTCAGATGTCAAACTCAAGCTCAGTCACTGAGTTGATTCTGATTCTACTGGGTTTTCAGGGCTGGAAAATCATAGCAGGAGGAGATTGCTTATCTTTCTACCATGAAGCAGCTGGTGGATGGGCAACGTAATGGGATACAAACATCGGGCATCTGAAGGATCTAAGAGAGTACATTTTCCACAACTGAATACACTTGACTAACAGTAGTCAGATTAACAATGCATAACCAGCTCCCTGAAACCCCTTGGGATCTTTCCTCTTTATCCTCTAAAAGTAACCATTATCTCGACTTCTAACACACAGATTCGTTTTGCTTAATTTTCATAATCTATATAAATGTAGCCATATATCTGATTTTTTTCTCAGCATTATAGAGATGTGATTCATCACTGTTTAACACAGATTATCAGGATGAAGTCAATATAATTATACAGGTCCTTGAAAGAAGAAGCTATTTCCCAACTACTATCAAAGGCAGGGTATAACTACAGACAATAGAGTATAATTACAGAGAGATGGAGTTTTGTTGAATTGGAAGATAAAGGAAGGGACTAAGAATTCCACTGGTGGCTTCTAGAAGCTAGAAAAGGCCAGGAAATCAATTCTTCCTCAAGAACCTCTGGGGAGCTGTGGTAGCCTAGTGGATAACCCAACCCAAAGGTATGCAGTTCAAATCTACCAGCTGCTCCTCAGAAGAGAGGCAGTCTCCTCCCGTGCGATTTACAGCCTCTGAAAACCCAATGGAGGGCCAACTATGAGTCAGCCTTGACTTGATTTCAACTGGAGGGTCAGCTACGAGTTGAGTTCAGCTCGATGACAATTAACAACAACTAGAACCTTCAGAAAGGAACACAGCCAACACTTTAGTTTTCACCCACTAAAACTCTTCAGAATTTCAGACCTGCCGAAGTATAGGGTAATAAAACTGGGTGGTCTGATGCCACTAAATGGTGGAGTAGCCGAAGGGTACTTTACCATATAAGACGGCCAGAACAGAAAATGGGAAGCCCTTCTAGGCTCGGGTCAGAGCAGTAATTCTCAACCTACAGATGGCAATGAGAGCCAGCCTCTCGCAGTCCCTCACCGGCTCCCGGAGACGAAGGTTCAAACACACTGGAAGAGTCGCTGTATGTGTTCGAGGCTTGTTCTGACAGCTTCTTTTTGCCACTGCCTTCGGATGACTTGTGCGATTTCTTTTTATTTTTCACCAAAATTTTATACATCAGGTCCATAGGGCTCGGGAGAGGAACTCCAGATTCCAGCTAATGGGAAAAGAAAGATCCTTCTCTTAAAAGAGTGTTCCACTCCTTCCCAGATCCCGCCTCCAAAACCCCAGTGCACACAGAATGCCAACAACTCTCAATTATTCTCCCCTGCCTTCTGTACCAGTCGGAAACGCTTCAGTGTGTGTCCTGCAAACAGCTTGTTGTTATTGTTGTTGCATGAAAGGTGTATTTTAATTACCTTCAACAAGACCTCGTGGAGGGCCTTTGTATTTAAAAGTTGGTTGTTACTATATTTTAAAGGAACCTTCTTCAAAGAACAGTACTCTTCTGTCAATTTGCTGTACTGAGGTAACCAGGAGTTGCTGTGATACTGAAGCTTGTGCCAGTGGGGTGTCAAATGCCGTAACAGTTACCCACGGTGGACAGTGTTTGGTGGCGCTCCCAGTTTAAGACAGGTTTGAAAGCAGTAGTGGTATCCACTTCCTAAACAACATGCCTCTGGAAACTCAATGAACTTTGATAAATGATGATAGTATAGAAAGACTTCAGGCCTTTTGTTTATAGGGTCACTATGAGTCACGCTCGACTCCACAGCAATCAACAACAACAACAAAAAACCCAATTACTTGCATACAGCAAAATCTGCACAAATAAGATCACAATATAATAGAAGATCTGAGTGCACCAAATCTGAACTTCTGTGAAGTTTTCCCATAGATCATGAAAACGCAGCCGTGTCAGTTGAGGAGTTCTAGTAAGGCCATACTCTGCATTGCCAAAGTAGAGAAGCCAGTGAGAACAAAGCTTCTTCCTGGAAGAGCTGATAAACACAGGCTGCAGCTTCCTAATGCGCCTGTGGAATTGGCTTCCCCCAAGAGCGGAGACAGCAGCGAAAGTCCCCCCAGGCCTCCACGTTCGTTCTCCTGCCGAGCTCCTTGGCACCACAAGCCAGCTGGGTGGCTTCAGATTCCTCACCGGCCCCGGCCCCGAGAGTCACGCCACCACTATTTATAAGCCCTATTCCCAATGTTTCAACCTGGCACATCTAATGGGGAAATCGATGCCCCTGGAGAGGGTTAGCAGATATTGTATCAGAGAGCATGTGTGCAAAACACAGACAGGATATTTTTAGAAAATCTATTGACTTCCCATAAGTTAATCCTTCTCTTCGCTCCACTGGGTCTTGAGACTCCTGAGAACTAACTTAAGAACATGTGGCGACTGGTCAAGGGTGAAGAGGAGGAGATAGGCTACTTCAAAGTGTCCCCATTGCTTCTTTCAGGGGTGCACATTAGCAAGGGGGACCCTGAGACCAAGTAAATAAGTTAACCTCGGCCAGCCAGGACAGGCCACCTGAGCTGCCCCAGTGAACCATCTATTTCTCTCAAGGGCTGTGAGAAAATTTCCCAGAAGGGGATGGGAAGTCTGTCTGCCCTGGCTGGTCTGTGTGGGCTGACTGGGATTCTGCATTCCTGATGGAGTCACATCTGAGGTGCAGGGAAGGAAGGCGAGGGCTGTGGGGAGAGAAAGAGACTAGTATCTCTCTCACCTCTTCTCTTCTCCTCTCCTCTCCTCTCCTCTCCTCTCCTCTCCTCTCCTCTCTCCCTTCCTCCCTCCCTCCCCCTCTCCCTCTCCCTCACCAACAGAACTCTGGTCTAGTGGTAAGGAGCTGTGTGTCCAACACAAAGGCTTGCGGTTCAAATCCCCTAGCTGCCCTGCAGAAGAAAGATGGGCAATCTCCGCCTATGCAATTTACTACCTCCGAAAACCCACTCGAGGGTCAATTATGAGTCAGTTCTGACTAAATGGTACATAACAACAACCCTTTCTACACTCCTGGCATCCATGCTGCTGGCCAAGCAGCCCATTATCAGCTACACAAATCTCATCAAGAACTAGAAACATGAGAGAGGGTGAATCTGTGTTTCCCCCAAACCAACACAATCCCAGAAATCCACTGCTAGTGAGTGGTCCATTCCACTTCTGGAAAACCCATGTGTCACAGAGCTGAACTGCTCTTTATGTAATAAAAAAGCCAGTCTTTTAATCTGTGGTCCTTTGTGTTCAAACCATTGACCTTCAGATTGTCACTGACAGAGCTTCTGTACAACTGAGGAGCCTCCTGTTAGCCCATGCCCATCCCACCCCAAATCCTACACATGCTCCTTCAGGACCAAACATCCCCACAGCTTACTGGATACTTTTCCAGTGGCTCCATGAGAAGGGCATCCCCAAATATCAGTCGGCAGTACTCCGCCATCTTGGCTTGCTGTTTGGGGCTAAAAGAGGATAAAGAAGGAACAAAAGGCTTAGTCAAAATGCAGGGACAGGATTGCCAGTGGGTGCTAGTTACAGAAAGGGAAAATTCCTCCCCCGGGAGTTTGGGGCCAGTTTTACTCATTCTTGATTTCTTGTTTATTATTTTGACTTTGGGGAAATCTAAGCTGCATAAACAGGTGGATGATGAGAGTCATGGACATGAGTCTGTCCCTGCATCGTCTTTAAAAATTGTTTTTCCCTGTGACTGGAGGAAATCCATGCCTCTGAACTGTGATATCGGAGAAGGGAACAGAATATTATACGGACTGCACAAAGAGCAAACAAGTCTGTCGTGTAGAAAGTGCAGACAGTGAAACTTTGTCTCATACACTTTGGGCATGTTGTCTGGAGGGACCAGTCCTTGGAAAAAGAGACACCCTCTGGGGAAGGTGGAGGGCTAGAGAAAGAGTAGGAAGATTCTCCACAAGAGAAAGTGACCTGGGGACTTGAAACTCAGGCTTATCAGAGATAGTGAGGATAACACAGAAGAGGGCCAAGTTCAGATGCTGTTCATAGGTTTATAAACTGTACTTGACTCAATGGCATCTAACAACAGTTAATGACTGGAGTTTGGCCAGGACTGCCTAGAGGCAGGCTGGGTCCCCATTGCTTATTTTCCTGATTTTAAGTTGAATTCAATAATACATTTGGGAAACCAGCATCGTGCAGTGTAAATTGCTGAGTGAAACTGTCTATCAAAAGAAGAGCGCTGGGTTGCAGCGTTTGTAAGGAAGTAGGTAAGAGAGAGGGAGAGGGAGAAGGAGAGGGCAAGGGAGAGGGAGGGTGAGAGAGAGAGGAAAGACAGCGAGAAGGAGGAGAGAGAAAGAGAGAGAGAGAAAGAGAGAGAGAGGAGAGAGGAGAGAGGAGAAGGGGGAGGGAAGAAAGAAGGGATGGAGGGCAAGGGGGAGAGAGAGAGAGTGAGTGTGTGTGTGTGAGAGAGAGAGAGAGAGAGAGAGAGAGAGAGAATGAAAACCTTTTAAAATACGCAAAAGGGCAGGCAATGTGTGGACTAACTGAGGTGCATCCTAAGGAAAATATTAAAGGGGGGGGGAGAGAGAGAAAATGAGAACCTTTTAAAATACCCAAAAGGGCAGGCAATGTGTGGACTAACTGAGGTGCATCCTAAGGAAAATATTAAAGGGGCCAGCCTCTTGGAGGGGTAGCCCCTGTTTTTTACATGAATAATGGGGATGGGAAGGAGGCTTGAGCCCGAGACACTGCAGATAGGAGTCTGATAATGGAGGAAGGTAGAGAGCTGCAGGGTTTCCTAACTGAGCTGTGAACACTCTGCTTCCACAAGGAAGGGGCAAGAGGAACTGTTCTCAGAAAGACACAAAGAACAAGGGGACGAAGTGAAGTCCCAGAAGCAAGCACATCTTCAGCTCTGAAGACACAAGGTGACTGTTCTCGGGCAGCATCCGTCAGCAACTCGTGTGCCTGGGAGCACATGAACAGCTGAGAGAAGCGAACACACATATTTTTTCCAATGTTCTTGCTTTCCTTGACTTTTTAAAAAAGGAATCAAATATTTCTACTCATTCAGCAGAATGCTCACTACCATTATGATGTTGTTCAATGCCGCTGGGTTTTATGGGTGCCGATTCTGATCTACGAGCTGTCAGCCTTGATTTCCAATCATTATCTCTACATGCTGCAGTGTTAATATATTTTAGCAGAACTGGGACTAAATTAAGAACGAGCAATAATTATAAAAAAAATTCTCGTTTATACTGATTCAAACCTGAGATAACAAAGGGCTCTTCTGTGAATGTTTATGCGGCCTCATGGGCTGGTTTTCTTGGCAGGAAGTTGCTTTGGGACTTCAAAGTGTATTGCAATGGTTTTCTGGGAAAACTATGTATCTTTCTCTGGGAGCTTTGATGGCCCTAATGCCAAGGATTTGGGCTTCCAACTCGAAAAGGCAAATGTTTCAAATTCACCAGTGGACCCACAGGGGAAAACGGGCCAATCTCCATTATGATTTACAGCCTTTGAAAAATCTGCCGGAGGGTCAGCTATGGGTTAGTTTCAACTGGATGACACTTAACAACTTACTAATAAGTAGCTGGCAGAGGATATAGTGAATTACGCTGCTACCTCAAAAGCCACATTTCTCTCATGGTTCGAATCCACCAGCCTCTCTGTGGGAGAAAGATGGGCAGTCTTCTCCCATGTGATTTACAGCCTTAGAAATCCAATGGAAGGTCAGCTCTGAGTTAGTTCTGACTCGATGGCAATAAGTTTAAGATCTTTAGTTTTATTTCTTTGCCATTTTCTTTTGAAGAACAAAGCATGCTAGTTGCATGTCACACAAGTCTGTGAGGGTTCAAACATAAACCTGAAGTCCTGGCTTTCTTGAGACTGCAGGTTGAGGCCCAGTGAAGATTCATCTGGTTTGCAGAACTCCTTATCACCGCCTCCCAATTGCTCATCGTCGCTTTCTCGACCTGCAGGAGCTTTTACTACGTGGCTTACGCTGCCTGCCGAACATTCTGTAACGTTCCCCAGTGGTCCCAGAAGCCACTAATCAGAGGCCAGATCCTGAAAAGCATCGGAGGTGGTCATGTAAGGACAATTTGCTTGAAACTGTGTCAATGAGGCCCCAGGGAGCAGGCAGTGAGCAGCTGAAGAGGCAGGGCACAGTCCCCAGCACGCTCAAGTTCAGATGCCCTTACTCAAATGAAAACTCGCCCTGAAGTACAACCTAGTCTGCCTGCTCTGTGCTGTGGCTGAGAGCAAGTCCATCAGCACCAACCCGCACATTCTACGCTGCACAACAGACTTTGTCCAAACTCCACATTTACTTCACACAGCAGGGCGATTTACCATCACAGAGCTTTGCTACTCTAAGTGTGGTCCATGAACCTGCAATGTCAACATCTTCTGGGCCTTGTTAGGGATGTAGATTCTCAGGCTCTAAGGCAGATTCTGAATCAGCATCTTGAGGTCTAGAAATACGAGTCTTAACAAGACTTCTAGCTGATTCTGATGCACACTCAAGTTTGAGAACTTGTAACTAGGAGATTTCAAGTTGGAAACCAATTCCTTTCTTTAGATACTTGGAGTGAAAGGGACACATTTGACCCTGGTGCCCAGCTCTAGGGGTTTTACCAGCAACTTCACCAGTGGAGGAGTTTTTACTAAGAAAGCAGCAGGTAAAGTTGTCTAGACAGTCCCTAAATCAGAACCCAGGAAGCATTTTGCTGGAGCTATGATTCTCATTTGATTCCACTAGTCAATGTCCTAAAAGAAGCCCTGGTGACATAATGTGAAATGTACTGAGCTGCTAACCAAAAGGGAGGTAGTTCAAAACCACCATGTGCTCCTAAGGAGAAGGATGGGCAGTGTCCTCTCACTCAGAAACCCAGTGAAGAGTCATTATGAGCCGGGATAAACTTGATGGCAGTGAGTTTGATTTTTGAATGAGTTAACTGATCTGTTAAAGAGACAGTGTCAGGTTCGGTCTCCAGTGACTGGATCAACCTTGGCTGGAATGGTACCTGGGGGCCTGCATTTGTGTTAAGCCTGAGGATAATTCGGATGCACGCGATTCAAGGACAGTGCATTGTGCAGCTGCTTCTCAGTCCATCTCACTAGATCACATCACCCAGAGACCATACTAAGTGAAGATGCATTTGAGTGAGCTCTGGTGGCCTAGTGTCAAGAAGCTGCACCGCAATCCCAGAGGCACAGTTCGAATCCACCAGATGCTCTGCTGAAGAAGGAGAGACAAGCTCCTCCTGTACCAGTTGGATATGATTTGATGGTACACACACACACACAAAATAATAAAATAAAAAGAATTAATTAAAAAAAATGAAGGCGCATTTGCTGCATCTGGGATGGGGCTAGGGTCTCTGCCTTTCCAACAACTTTCTCAGTTACACAATCCACACTGAAGAGTAAGGAGTTAAATCTGCCTTCAACTTTTTCAAAACCCAGCTCAAAACTGCCAGTGACAGCGAGAACAAGAGGTCAGTGCTTGAGAGAAAAACGTACAATGGACTTGTTTGCAATCAAGTCCTCCACAAAGCCACACGTCCACCTGACAGGGAAGTGAGTCTGAGCCCAGAGCCAAGTGGACAGAACAAGTCAGCAGAAAACAAAGCGACTTTCACCGAAGGCCAGAAAACACACATGCAGGATGCTGGACTTGCAATGAGAAGAAACGGAAACATTTAGAGCATCAACATCTGCTACTATGGTGACGCAGGAGAAAGAAAAGCTCACAAATGCATTTTTAGCTTCAAGCCACAGCAGATGCTTCTGAACTCATTAAAACAGCCCTAAAGAGTAGGTAGAATCTCGTGGTAATGAAGTGCTTGGGCTTGATAATGGGAAGGTTGGAGAGTCAAGTCCATGTCAGAGGTGCCTCAGAGAAAGGCCTGTGATCTACTCCTTACATGCAGTGAGGACCCCTGGCCTGGGTCAGGTGCAAGACAACAGAAAGAGCCGGGCTGGACAAGGACGAACCATCTGGCTTTGCTTGGTTATGCTCTCTTGGAATGAATAATCCTCCCTTGGGTCAAGCCATTGTTAGAGCAGGTGGTTGAAAGGCAAAGTGAGGAGACAGGATGAGGTTGAATGAAAAGGTAGGATTCTTAGAAAAGGTACATCCCAAAAAAGGAGATGCGCCTCTCTGACGTAGGGATGGGAAAGGCCCCTTGCCAGGCACAGCTTTGTTTACAGTCAGCTGCCTCCTCAGTTTGACGTACTTCCGGGCTTAACTCTGGACTAGAAAGTAAGATGATGCATCAGGTCGGCAGTTGTTCTTGGGGTCACTTATGCACCTAAAATACTGGCTTGGGGGTTAATCTCTTCTGTGCATGTCAGGATCATGAGGCACCAAGATTCCTGGTTTTGATTGACTGTGGCCTGGCTCTCAGCTACTTCATCTGACCCTTTCCTCCCCATTGGCTATCAGTGAAAGCTCCACCTGGTTCCATCCCACTGGTATCCACCCCAACACGCCTCTTCCCTAGCCTCTCCCGTGTCTATCTCTAATACTGTGTATGAAAAATCAGCCCTTGAAAACTCTGTGTTTTTATGCTGACACACATGGGGTCCCTGTGAATCACTGCTGACTGGGTACTAGGAACTGGGGAAAATGCTGCCCCTTGGAAGAGCGGTTAGCTTTCTGATCTCAAAATGTGCCCTATTTCCAAATAACAGTTTAAACAAGGATTTGGCCAGAGCCACTCTGTGGGAGAAGGATGGGCAATTTCCTCCCATGTGATCTGTTGCCTATGAAAACTCGCTGGAGTTTCAGTGGCTTCAAGGTAAGGTGCTGTCCTGCAAACCTGAAGGTAACACGTGGTTCAAATCCACCAGCTGCTCTGTGGGAGAAAGATCAACAGTCTCCTCCCATGTAATTCCCTGCCAAATCGCTGCAGGGTCAGCTGTCGATCAGTTCTGACTCAACTTTTCGAAACGAGTCGGAGATGAGCTACAAGCGTTGCAATCTGCACACAGGCGATTTAAAATACTTGGAGAAAATGGCAGAAAATGCATTGACTGCTCCCACCCATTTTCCCAATCCGCATGTGGTTTGGTGTTGTGGTCAAATTGACCTAGGACACAGCTCCAAATCTGCCGTGTTGAATGTGTAGCACAGAGGAGGCTGAAAGAAATCACTGAAGACAGGAAACAGGTTTAGGATAATTTGAGGGCCTGTTCCAGGATCACTGAGTTGAGAAGGATTCTGAGGTTAGATTCAGGCTCCATGATGAGGAGCGCTGTGATTGCTAAATGATGGTGACCTTGGGTCAAGGGGTCCTGCAGTCAAGGTGGCCCACTCAGCAAGCGGAGTGCTTTACCAGCAGAGAAGAAGGTTTCCTTGGGAGTGTGGTCTCGCTTTCACCGCTGTAGAACTGGAACCAGCTCATAGCTTACCCTCCAATGGGCTTTTCAGAAGCCCTAAATTCACTGGAGAAGATGGTTCATCTTTCTCCCTGGTGGATTTTAAATGTGACTCAGTGATTTTGCCATTTCCAGGGGAAGGACAAGGGCAATAAGTAAATCATTTCCTCCTCCAGTAAAGTTCAACCTAAGAGTGTTACTGCCATTAGGTTATTGCATTGAGATGGGAGTTTTCCTTTTTTCACATAAGACCTATTAATTTATTTTAATAGCTGAAAATGTATCCTTTTTTAAACCAAAAATGCAGTATTATCGTGCTACTCTCTAGCTTTGCGCACTCTCTCTACTGGCTGCTTTAAAGACAAGGATGGGTCTGACTTCAGCCACGATACATTCACTTGCTTTGTGTGCACATCAAAGTTGGACAATGAATAAGGATGACAGAAGAAGAATTGATGCTCTGAACTGTAGTGTCGCCAAGGAGGAGTGAATAGGCCACAGGCTGCCAAAGGAATAAAAAAAAAAAACGGCCTTGGGGAAGTGCAGCCAGGCTGCTCCTTACAAGCAGGGGCAGTGACGTTTGCCTTACATACTTTGGGCATGTTTTCAGGAGAGGCCAGCGCTTGGACAGCAGAGGGTCCGAAAAAGAGAGGAAGACTCTCAACAAGAGTGATCACAGTGACCGCCACAACCTGAGCATGGGATAGACCATGAGGGTGATGCTGGTCAGGGTCACTGTGAGGCACAGTTAACCTGATAACACCTAACAACAACAACTGGTATGAAGATTACAAAAGACATTTTGTGTTTGCGTTTGTAGGTCAGAAGTCACATAAATGAGGACATGAACACAGGCATGGAAAAAGACCAGGAACAATGCTCATTACATAATTGTGATTGTTGTGTCCCACTGAGTCAGAACCAACCCATAGCTGACTCTCCAGTGGGCTTTCAGAGGCAATTAATCGTCCAGGAGGAGACTGCCCATCCTCCTCCCACGGAGCAGCTGGTGGATTTGAACTAAGTGTCTTTGAGATTGCAGTGTGGTTTCAAACCACTAGGCCACCAGAACTCTTTATATCTTATGTTGTTGTTGATTGCCGTTGAGTTGAGCACAGTTCACAGTGACTCTATGAACAAAAGATCTGAAGTCTTTCTATAATGGCCATCGTTTCTCAAAGTACACAGAATTTCCAGAGGCATGTTGTTTAGGAAGGTGTTCCACAAATATTAGCTGTTGTTATGTTTATGGTGGTGGTGGTCGATACATCTAACTTTGGATCAGCAATTGAGTGAATTAATTGATTGTATGAATTAAATCAGAGACCTAAGTATCATTTGGTGTTAGTTTTCTCATGGCAATGGTTGATAGCAACGTGAGGACCTCCAAGGAGAGTTCAGCATAGTAGCACATGTGATAATCAAGAATGGGACCACAGGCTTTAATTTTGTTTGCCACAGAAGTAATGCTTAAAGAAAAAGAATATGGTGAATGCCTTTTCTTCCAAGAAGAAATAACATTTCCAGTTTGGAAGCTGCAGTGACTGAGAGAAAGGCACTAAAGCTTTGTTAGAAACATTTAAATTACAAATAAATTTACAAACGAAATTACAAATGAATTACAGAAACAAGAATAAGTTCCAGAAATTTTACAAGCAAATCCAAGTCATGGAAACAGATGAGGTGCTAAGTCTGGAGACAGAAGAGGTATTCCTGTAAGTATGAAAAGTGACCCTCAGGATTGTTAGAAAAACATTGTGCTGAAGGACCAACTATTTCATCCAACGGTTCAGAATGAAACAGAACCAAGACCTGAAGAAGAGAAAATTATTTTCTTATACACAAGCAAGTGATATAGAGAATTATAAGACTGGTTACTGAAAATGACTTCTCCCTCTACATATGCTGTTAGATGTTATCAAGACAACTAGGCTTATAGTGACCCTATGAATATCAGATATGAACCGTATCCCATCCTGCCCTATTCTCATAATTTCTGCTACGTTCAAGCCCACTGTCACACAGTTACTGTGACAATCCACCTTAACAAAATTTCACATTTAATCTGAAATCTGCTTGTGCCCAAACTTTTCCTTTAAGAATTTGTACATTCTTCAGGAACCGTGAATGGCCGTTCTTCCTGTGGTGAATTAGTTGGACAAAGAGAACCAGTGACCTGAGAATGACTCTGGCCATTGGAAGTAGAGAAAAAACATGGGTACAAAGCCAAATGAGGTCAGGTGCTGTTGGCTTTGGGTCGAGAACTCTGGCTTCGATCCTTGAAATGAAAGAGAATTGCTCATAAATTGTTTTTTGGAGCAAAGCTAGCTAGTCACACTACATAGCTTTCAGGCACTTATCCCATAGGCTAAAACTTTAGCCCTGTGAATTTTGATTCCATATTGGCAAGAAGCTTTTTTGTTGAAGTCTTTTAAAGGGAGTGAGTATATGACAAACCCACAGCCATGTATTAGCTATAAATGTGGCTCACTTTAGTACCTGGTGATAACATAAGTATAAAGTAGTCATGTTAAAATTGCTTTTCCTTGGTGTAGCTCAGTAATAAATGCAGCAGATTGTGAAATAGGAAGATCTTCACAAATACTAGTGAACAAGGAAACTAATGAGACAGAAAAGGTCAGGGGCTGTCGTGGTATGAGTTCTGTGTAAGGGAGAGCGCAGGATGGAGTTTACAGCTCTCCTACCACACGCCCAGGATGGGGAGAGCTGGTCGCTTTATGTGCCAAACTGACTTTATATTTGCATGCAATAGAAGGAGCCAATTAAAGACGGTTATAAGAGTATCCTGATGCAAGCAGAATCAGTGATAGAGACATGTGTTGTGTAAAGAAAGGCCTTCCATTGCACTGTGAGAGGAGACTATTTAACTGAAAGTCATACATACAAATAGATTTCACAATTCTGAGGGAGTATTTAAATGTTAATGAGATTGCAATGAATGAATTCCACCATATATAGAGAGAAACGTGCCACAAGGGATATAACAGGATTGAAGAACACTGTTAATAATGTCAAGTCATCTTAAACCTGATGAGTAATTGATGAAACATGCTGGATTGTGGAAAAAGACCAGGACTGGATGTACTGAGTACTTACGAATCCACGTGGTTCTCAAAGGAGAGGAGGATTGGAAAAGGTGAAGTCTTAAATGCACACTCAGCGATTGCTTCAATTACTTCCTGAAAACCAGAACAAACAGGTATGTTCAATACCCCAGGAGTTTTGAAGCCCAGGTTTCTTGCTTTGAGGTTATAGCTCTTCAAATGGTTCCCTCTTTCACTTTACAGAAGTGCATCAAGTTCGTAAAGAACCGCCAGGGGATGGGGAGGCGGCAAGATTGCACTTTTTCTGACTGATGATGCAACACTTAAAAAATGGGAAGTGGATTTTGGTGAAAGTCCTCTTATTTTGGAGAATGACAGCTGCCTTTTTCTATTGAAAGACATCTAGTCACATTACAAAAATGTAAATAATGTGCGAAGGCAAATAATGTCACCTTGCCTTTCAGCCTTTCACTGTCTGAACCTCATCACTGAGAACATTTGCTTAGAGTTCCTGCTAGTCTGTTTTTCTTCTTTTTTTGTAACTTACCTTTATTTATGGCATATACATTTGTATTTTAAAAATATTTTATTGATGTATAATTTATCTACAATTAGATTTTTTTTAAGTAGATTCACAGAAATGTGCAAACATCATCGCTAGGTTAGAACACCCTTGTCACCTAAGAGGGCATCCCATGTGTATGAGCAGCCACATCCCGTGCCCAGGTACCCTCCTTTCTCACAATCCTACCCATTGCCAAGGTCAAGGCAATTCATGGTGACACTGTAAACACAGACCTCATTGCTGTGGACTTGGAACTCACTCTCAAATCTGATCTTCTGATTTCAAGAGGCTCTAAATCACATGGAAAGAGATTACCCAATTTTTCTCCCTAGAAGTAGCTGGTAGATTTGAACTGCCTACCTTTGTTTTGGCAGCAAAACTCCTTGCCCACTAGGCTACCAAGAGTCATGGCACTATAGGATTTCAGAGTTCCATATGTTTATTCTACTGGTGGGTTTGATCTATCAACCTTTTGGTTAGCAATTGAGCACTTAACCCCTGTACCACCAGAGATCTAACCTCTCAGTCCTCAGCCACCATGAATGTACTTTCTGTCTCCACAAATTTGCAACAGAAATGAAACTGTATAATATGCAATCTTTTGTGAATGGTTTCTTCCATTTAGAATAAAATTATGAAGGTTTATCTATGATAGATCCATCAGTACTTCACTTCCCAGTCTTTATTTTTTAAAAGGTTTACATTTTTAAAAAGCTTTAATATCTCTAAAGAAATCTGAAGAGTAGAAGTATTATAATTTATTTAACCATTCCCTAGCAACGGAATTGACGTATTTATGAAAGTTGTCATTCAAATTACGCAAGTACAAAGAGCACCTTCATTTTCTCTTAATATCTTGAATTTTTTTTTCAAGCATAGGTTCTCAGAAGAAGGATGGTTGGATTAAAGAAAATAAAGACTTTCATGATCCCTACGTGTCTTCAAATGACTTTTCATTTTAGTCAGGTAAAGAGAAAAGACATCACTTTAAACACTAAGGCATACTTGATCCAAGATTTTTAATTCCTTGATATTTATCTGAAAATTGGACAATGACTAAGGAAGACCAATGAAGAGCTGACACCTCTGAATTATGTTGTTGGCAAAGAGTGCCTGATATGCCATGGAACGCCAAAAGAATAAACAGAGATGTCTTGGAGGAAGGGTAACCTGGTGTTCCTTAATGGCACAGTGAAACTGCATCTCACATACTTTGGATATGTTACATGAGGGCCCAGTCCTTGGAAAAAAAAATGCCAACAATAATTCCTTACAGTTACGCCTTATCTGTTTTCTTTCCAAATTTCTCTTCCTTTATGAAATAAGACTTTCCTTTACATTCATGTAAGAGAGCCAATTTCTCTGCCCCTGAAGTTTAGATGAGACTTTTTAATTCCACATTACATGTGCATATGTTCTCTAAGAAGGATTTTCCTGCATGAAGCAGGAAGGATCACTCTGAATTTTTCTGGAGTTAAGTTCACAGATTACCCTTCACGCATAATCAGTTTAACCTTTAAGATAGTTGAGTCCATCAAGAATAACTCACGCTATAAAAAGACAAGCAATACATTATTCACTATATTAAAATTTAAAATATTAAATAATGTATTGGATTTAGTTGAACGTTGACTCTGAATTCAAAGAGACTTGCCCTAGAACGCTGTTTCTGGAGCTTACTAGCTGTGTGACCTTGGGAAAAATCACTTCATGTTTCTGAACGTTGGCTTACTCATCTCCAGCATGAAAACCAGAAACTCATTCACTCCATAGGCTTGCTGCGAGAACAGAAGAGAAAAAGGAAAGGGCTCCACTTGTGTAGGGCAATTAATCTCAAATCAATTGCACCCCACTTTCACTGTAGAGGAATAATAATAATAATAAAAGCAATGTGGTTGTTAGGTGCCATCAAGTCCTACGCATGAAGACCTCACGTACAACAGAAAGAAATTCCGTCCACTCTGGCACCATTCTCGGAATATTTGCTGTGCCTAAACCCCTGAGGGTCTTCCTCTATTTTACTAAACCTCTACTTTTCCCAGCATAATGTCCTTTTCCAAGGAGTGATCCTCCTGATAACATGCTCAAAATAAGGGAGACAGAGTCTCACTACTCTTGCTTATAAAATGTATTTTGGACGTACTTCTTCCAAAACATTTCTTTATTCTTTTGGATGCCTATGGTGTATTCGATACTTTAATATCACAAAGGAAAATTTTCTACCTTATTAATTTTCTAATTTTGACATGCATATATGTGGAACAAGTGAAAATACTGTGGTTTGGGTGTGGTACACCTTAGTTTTCAAAATGATACCCTTGCTCTTTAGATCTTTAAAGAGGTCCTTGGTAGTATATTTGCCCAAAGCAATACTTCCTTTATTTCTGCATTCATGGGTGTTGATTATGGATCAAAGTAAAAGAAATTCTGTGACAACTTTCATCTTTTTTCTGTTTATCATAATGTTGCTTACTGGTCAATTTGTGAAGGTCTGTGTTTTATATGTTAAGAAGTAATAACAACTATCATTATAGGAGGAAATACTCTGGTGGTTTAGTGGTAATGAGTTGTGCAGCTCACCCAAAAGCATGCAGTTTGAATCCCTCAGTTGCTCTGTGGGAGAAAGATGGGCACTCTCCTCCTACGCAACTTACTGCCTCTGAAAATCCACTGCAGGGTCAGCTAAGAGTCAGTTCTTACTTGACAGGACACAACAATAACATTATAGGATGGATGAAGTATCAGTGTCTCAAGGATACATTTCCCATCTTCCATGTGGGAGACAGGATTCTCAGCCAATGTTCCTCATGCACGCACACTGACCACGTATCTCCTGGTTTGCCTGATGCTAAAAAGATTTCTGTGAACTATGCAGTCTACACAAATTTAAAAAGAAAGACCAGCAATCTACATCTGAAAAATCAACCGTGAAAATCTTATGGATTCTAACAGTTTGATCCACTGTTGAGCAAAGAATGGATGTAGGATGAGGCTTTTTTTGTTGGGTTCGACCACAAGGTGTGGCCATGCAACAGCAGGTAACAACACTATTATTGGAATTCTCTTAAGTATTTAAATATGTAGATACAAATATCTTCTGCTACCGCCATCTATAAAAAGAATCTTACCTACCCTTTTTTAAATTCTAAAATGAAAGCTCAGAGATAGACACTGTCTTGACTCAGATCCCATTAAACAGAATCCAAGATAGAAATCCAGATGGGTTAGCCTGACTCCAGAATTTATGCTTTTAACTACTGTTAACCATTGCAGTAACTGCTGTGGTACCTTTTATGTTGTTCCCATAAGTTCACTACCCTTTCCTGTGAAAGGAAGTTATTACAACACTCTGTTGACAGTGGGCTTGGTCATGTGATCTATTCTGGTCAATGACATGTGTGTGAAATGGCATGTTCTCCTCTGAGAAGAACTTTCAAGAGCCATATTGTGATTTTTTCATTTCTTTTTGCCCTCTGCCATGATTCTCATGACACCACAGGGAGGGTCTGTGATTTCTGCATGAGTTACAGACACTACAAACCAGAGAAACAGCCAACATCTAACATTAGTAAGAAACAAAACTTTGTGATTATAAGCCACTGAGATTTGTAGGGGTTTTTTGGTTGTTGTTGTTGCTGCAGCAAAACCTCAGGTGAACTAAGACAGACATCTAGTTACTTTCTCCTCAGCATTTATGTTTGTCCATGCCAGCTTACTGCACAGAGTGAGCAATTCCTCAACGTGAGTTCTCCAAATTCTTCTTTCTGGTGCCTCATGTCACATTCAGTGAAGTGTAAATTTTTCATTTCTACACAGCCTGATTTGACTCTGAATTCACTTCCTTTGCATTTCTCCCTCCCTTCTGTCCCTTGTTTATTCTACTTCAGTCGATCGATCTCCTTGCTCTTTTCCTACTCTACCAAACATCTTTCACCTCATTATATTTGTATTTTCTGGGATAGATTTCTCTGAAAACATCATTTACTTCCTTCATTTTGGTGAGAAAATGCCTGAAGTTCTGTTCTAATGTCTTAGCATAAGAATTTTCCCCATTATCTTACTGAAAATAGTATACTCCCAACCTTCCATTTTCTTCCTACACTTACATAAACTGAATACTAATATATACTTTAAGGAAATATTTCTACATGTCATATATGTGAGTTTACTTTTAGTTTATTTATCCCAACTTCTTAAGTATTAAATTTTGTCTTCTTCACTGCTGTGTTCGTAGGGCCCAAGACAGAGCTAAAGCACATTCTATATGCTTATTAAATATTTTCAAGTGAACTCCTGTATTATAGGTGAAACAGAAACACTATTTAATTGTGTTCCCATTTTTCTTCTTCTATTGTCTTGTTTAGAAGTCAGCATAAAGAGCCGGATAGTAAATATCTCAGCGTTTAAAAGCCGTATTGGCTTCTGTGGCAACTAATTGACTCTGATTGTGTAGAGTGAAAAAGTTTTGCACAATATTTAAATAAATAGACACTGTTGTTACTGTTGTGTGCTGCCAAGTTGACATCAACCCATAGCTGACCCTCCAGCGGGCTTCAGAGGCAGTTTAATCCGCTGGAGGAGATTTGTCCATCCGTCTCCTGTTACAAGACCACAGGAGCTCCTGAAAAAATGGACATAGCTGTGTCTTAATAAACTGTGTCATCATTGGCCTACTAAAGACTGTAAACTCCTAGACTAATCTGGCCATTTGATTAAGCAAAGCTTATAACTTGCTTGTATACAATGGTAAATGTATGTTTATACTACAGATGTTTGAATGTTGTGTTCATAGTCAAAAGCTAGATTAGCACCTTCATTAGTGCAATTAATTCTAACTAATGTCTTTTGAATTAGGGTGAAAGGTGCTGAATAGCCCTTGGACCACCAACAAAACTGACATCTGTGCGGCAGGAAGTACCACGAGGGTGCTCCATATGGGTATGATGGTGAAACTTCAGCTCATGCTTTGAGCATGTTGTCAGGAAGTGCCAATCTTTGGGAAAATGACATTATTTTTGAAAAAGCAGTGGGTCAGTGAAAGAAAGAACAGTCACTGAGAACCACGGCTTTACACTAAGACATATAGGACAATCCCAAACTAGATTCGACCCCAAGGCAGCTAGGAGGCCCTTTCCATCTTCATCTTCTTAGCTTCTCACGTCTGAGTGGACGCTGTGTTGCCTGACTCATGACAAAGCTGGCAGGCTTCCTAGAGATGCCTGTCTTGTTTCTCCAACTTCTTTCGTTGTTACGAGGGGGTCAGTGTATTTAATTGGGTTATTGGAGGATTATAACATCTGTAAGGAGTAAACTCTCCATTTTACCTACAAGAACAGGAGGGAAGAACCGAGAATGGAGATTGTCTGAAGTACCGTCAAGTAAGTGGCAGGGCTGGTAGCAGAACCCTGGAAGTCCAGCCCCAGAGCTGCATTCTTAATGTCCCCCTTCTCTACATAGGTTATTCTTCCCACTATCCTCTTTTTCTTTTCCTCTCTCTTTCCATAACATTAGCCAACTGCTTAGGAAACTTTCCCGACACTCTTAAATAAACAAAATGTCTGCAGAATTTTCTAATAATTTCAACTGGAAGCCACTGGTAGGTCTAGAAGTTTTGCAGGCAGGTATCTGCTCAAAGCCTGTGAAATCATTTCCACAATGCACACTATGATCTAGGGTAAAAAAATGAGTCCCATCTATTACACTGATCCTCTCAAGAGCAAAGCCCTATTTTCAGAAATGCTCGATTTAAGCAGACACTCAGACATACTACTGTCTTTTTACCAATATATTTCATCACATTATCCAATTTTCCATTTGGTAATTGCTAGTTGTAAGAGAGCCACCTGGTGGCAGGGAGGAAAAAGGTCAGCTTGGGGTTGGGCCGTGGGGAGGTAGAATGTAAGTGACAAGTCAGATCAGAGGGAATAAAGATGAAGGGACTGAATTTCGGTGTCACAATCGTCAGAGATGCTAAGGAAGTGAGATGTAGACACAGAAGAGCAGATGTGTGAGAGAAACGATAAAGTCCAAGAGCAAAATAAAAAGTCCTTCCTACAACAGCTGAATTACAACATGTCCCCTTTGTCAGAGTGTAATCTTTTATCCTGACTCAGGCGCTAATACACAGGTGGCAAATGTTAACAAAAATTTTGCTTTTTCACGATCTATCACACACTGATTGGCCTTCTGATCACATGGTCTGAGGGAAGATAAGCTGTATGACATAAAAATTTGAAGAGGAATTGCACTGGGAAGGTCAGCTGTCAGGGACCTCTCCAGAGTAGTGAAGACCAATGACATCAGTCTGGCGACTAAGGGGTGCCTGATCCAGGCCATAGTGTTTGCAATTACTTGCTATGTATTGGAAAGCTTTACAATGACTAGGGATGATAGAAAGAGAATTGATGCCTTTGAGCTGTGGTGCTGGAGAAGAGTATTGAGTATACCATGGACTGCCAGGAGAACAAACAGGTTTGTCCTGGAGAGGCAAGGATTTTGAAGCTCTGTCTGACATAACTTTGGGCATGTTACAAGGAGGGACCAGTTCTTGAGGAGGGACATCATGCTTGTAAGAATGGAGGGACAGCGCAAGAGAGGAAGACCCACAATGAGATGGATTGACTCAGTGACTGGGGTAATGGGGTTAGGAGTGTCAGAGACAATAAGATTGGCACAAGACAGAGCTGTTGTACATAGGGTCGCTATGAGTCACGTGACTCGACAGCACATAACAACAACATGCCTTAAACTTAAGAGTAAGGAAAACTAAAGATTTGGGGGTGAGGTCCAGATCCTCACTGCTAATGTGGGAAGAATTTGTGAGCAGGGAGTTTGCCCCTGTGATGACCTGCTTACTTTGTGGGATGCGGGGTGTCACAATCTCCCCAAAAGAAAAAGAAAGAAAAAAAAATTGAGGACCCTTAGCTATCAGTTTAATTTGCTTCTGCAATAGGCATCACAGCTATAGGTTATCTTCTAATGACACAGTGAAGGCCAAGGTCAAATGCTGGAGAAACAAATGGAGTGCTCCAGGTGAAAGCATAGCATGGCTTGCTCAACTGTGTGAGACAGTTCAAAGAACAAAGCAAGGATTTCTGCCTCTCTAAGGGGATTACATTCTGATTCAAGGAAACCCCCAAAAACAAGAGAGAACTCACTGCTGTTGAGTCAGAGTCAACTCACAGCTGACCGCCTCAGCAGGTTCCCAGAAGCTGTAAATCACACGGGAGGAGACTGCCCATCTTCCTCCCACAGAGCCATTGGTGGATTAGAACCTCGTGCCTTGGGTTGGGAGTACAACATCCTACCTATGAGGCCACTAGAGATAGGAGATAATAAACAAGGAGGATAATAATTATGTAAATTAAACAGTGTGTGATAATGTGACAAGTGCCACATGGTAAATAAATGGAAAAAAATAATAAAGCAGGAAGGACGGTGTCAGGAGTGTGGGAAATGGGACTCATAGCTGGATACACATTAAGTGGAAAGGATGCATATTAAAGAGACCTTGTTGAGAAAGTAGCATTTCAGAAAAGCTTCTAAGAGACCAGGGCAAACCAAGCAGAGAAGAGTGGAAGGGGAACTACAGAAAGATGGAACAGCCAGTGTCAAGGTCACAAAGTAGGGCCCTCTTAAGCTGTTCAAAGAACAGGCAACAGTCCTATGTGCCTGGAGCAAGGGAAGTGAAGGGGAAAGGGGTGAGGAGTTAGGCTCAGTATGAGTCCTGTGCTTAAGAAAGAGGAAGAGACACATAGAGGCAGCCACACAAGAGAGACTACCATATGACAATGAAGCTGTGTTGCAGCTGCAAACCAAGGAACACCCAGAAGCTTCAAGAAGCTGGGAGAGGAAAGACTTTCCCTGGAGTCTTCAGAGAGAAGGTGGTCCTGCCAACACTCTCAGTTCTGATTTCCAGCTTCCAGAGCAGTGGTCCAATGCATTTTAGTGTAAGTCATCCACATGTGGCATTTTACTACAGCAGCCTTAGGAAACGAATAGCTCATCTTGATCGATGTTTGTTAAGAGATGTACTGCATGCTGATAACCATTCAAGAGTGGTATCTAGGGTCCAAAATTTAAAGAGACACAGACGCCGACCCTGCAAAGGCAAAACTCTTGAGAGTTAGCATCTCCTTAAATTCTGCACTTTGGGGTGCGTTGCTTGTCTCATTCTAGTCCCACAGGAGAAGGTTGCAGGTTCAAGTTCACTTGTCATTGTTGTTGTTATGTGCCATCAAGTTGCCTGCGACTGATAATGACCCTATGGACAACAGTTCTGAATCCTGCTCTATCCTGTGCCAACCTTACTGTCTCTGACACACCTACTGCCAAGTTCACTTAGAGGCAGAGAATCTCTGTTACTGGATATTTGACTACAAAATAGGTTGGCATTTTTAATCCCCAGGTCCACCATCTGCTACCTGCAATACTATCCTCTTCTATCTCAAATTATTGATGCTACTAATGCACAGAATTTGGTGGCTAAATGGTAAGGAGTTCACTGCCAAGCCAAGCAGGAGCAATAACTTTGTAAATTATTACCTAACTTGGTAGGGGCTGGAGAGCATTATGATGAGTGAATTAACTCAGTCACCAAAGGATAAATATTGTCTAAAACCATTATTGTAGAATGAGTATAAGGATCTTGGAAGGATAGGAAAGGCTGGAAGCAGAGGGATGTGGATGTACAATTGGGTTGTACAATTTGATGGGTGAGGGAAATGGAAAGAATTTGTTCAAATCTGCATTTGAGTTTTGTAAATAAACTAGTGGAAAAGCAAAAAAAAAAAAAAAAGAAAAGAAAACACCCAACAAAAGAACAAAAGTGCTCCAAGAGAGAAAAATGGGTTCTCTCCTCCAGTGTGATTTACTGCCTCTGAAAACCCACTTACTGGAGGCTTAGCTACAAGTTGGTTCTTACTTGACATGACAACATGACATTGGTTCTTACATGACAACAACAACAGAAGTCCCAGCTGGACAAAACAACCGCTAGGTGGTGGGTCCCTCTTTTCTTTGATTATCTTGGCCACCTCCCACCCCAGTCCAATAGGCAGAGGTGGGGGGAAGATGTCATTTCATTTGCCCAAGTCTTTCCGTCTCTAAGCCTGCTACCATTGTGTGGATATGGCTGAGAAGCGGTGTTACTGAAACCCAAGAATCAGTGCTCAACAGCCTGTGACTCCGGGCTCACAGACATGATTGAAGACCTACTTCTACGGCCGAGCGCACAAGGAGAATCACTCAGGGCTGATGTGATAACAGAGGCCAAGGAGCAAGCCCTTTGTAGAAAAGAAATGTTTCTTGGAATGAGCTTGGTTGGAGCTTATCTCCCCCACAAGGAACACAAAATACTTTGAAGATTGCAAATGTTTGAGAGAATATAATTGGATCCCTGAGGAATCTGAGGGGCAGACTGAGACTGGCAGACAACGAAGTGAAGATTTTGGGTCCTGGGTCAGCGCCCAATGTCATCAGCTCCTGTGGCAATTCCATCATGTTATCTGCCTTCCCGGGACCACACTTACCTCTATTCCCCAACTGACAAATGAGCCTTAAATCCACTTACTCCGTAAACCTACATCACCTGTTCCCACCTTTTCCTACAAATATCACCTGGGCCAGGGTTGGTATCTTCGACAAGAGAGAAAGGAAAATTAACAGCAGATACGAGAGGAAAAGGACAATGTAAACGAAACCCACTCATTTTACACTTAAGAAAATCCAATGGCTTTAAGCATTTCAGTACAGATAAAAACTCTTTGAGATTTTGCCTAGAGTCATGGTTAAGCCCATATGAAGCCCTTGATAATGAAATTTAGTGAAGGGTGCTGTTTTAGCTTCAATTATGATATCTTAAGTTTGAGAAATTGGGAAAGGATTAATTTCTTAAGCACAGCATAGTAAACATATTTAAGGTGCTAATTATATCCCTCTGAACACTTTTCATTACAGTCAGATAAAGGATATTTGAGCAGAAAAAGTCATTGGTTTAAACTCAAATCTATGTCCCTTGGACATTATGTTTCCTTTTATTTGTTAGGTGCTAACAGTTTGTTTCCTCATATCCCAAGTGTCCAGAGCTAAAAAGTGGGGTTGGCATTCTCTATGTTCTTAAAGCATTCTTTCTCAATTCTCTTATTATCCAATAAAGAGGAAAGAGCGCAAACAACACCAACAAGCTCAGCCCTCCAAAGGCAGCCAGCCAGTTCTGAAGCTTCTCCTCACATTTGGGATCTAGTGACCTCCTCCTCGCTCATCAACGTTACTGGCAAGTGGCTGACTCTTTTTTTCTTCATCCAAAGCACTGTCACCACCTCGGTGACTTTAAAATTATATTAGTCCAAGGTTCTGCTTCTCAGAGTGCTAATTTCCAATGGACAGGCTCTCACTCCTCCATGTTCTGATATGTCATTGAGTCACTTTCATCTCACAGCAGCCCCGAGTACGACGGAAAGAAAGAATTCCTGGTTCTGTACCGTCTTCACAATTTTCTTGTTTGAGTCCACTGTTGCAACCACTATATTCATACATCTCCTTAAGGGTCCTCCTCTCTTTGCTTTACCTTCCATTTGACCAAAGTGATGTCTTTCTCTAGGATCTAGTCCTCTTGCCAACATGCCAATGTCTGTGAGACACTGGATCCCCATCTTCACATCAAAGGTGCAGACAAGCTGTACTGCTTCCAAGAGAGGTATGTTTATTTGTCTGCCCATCCAATTGTCTCCCTCATATCTACTCCTCCATAGCTATCCACATTACCGAGTTCACTGTCTAAATGCAGAGATGTGAGGCCCTGTTATACGTAGGATAAAGCCAAGGATAGAAGAGGAAGGATGTGATTGAAGACTCCCTTGCCCGATCCTTGGTTATTAAAAAGAACTGCTGCTTCTTTATTCACATCAGTTTTAATCTTGTCACCCAGATACTCAATCACAGAATTACTTGCTGATTGCCCCCAAGGCAGAGATAAACCCTGCTTCTTTGAACACTCACCCAATTCACCCAGCACAGGTCTAAATGCTGCAGGTTCTTTCTAACAGTTCCCCAGGATGCACTTTCTCTCTTACTGCAAGACTCAATAAAACCCATCTTTGTTTGATCAAAGGTACTCTCTCAGGGCCTCTTTCACTATTGGTGACACCATGCTAAATGCTGGCACATAAAACTTAATACTCCATTCTATCACCACAAATGGAAAAGGAAACAAGAATTAAGTAATAGTAATACGATATATGCAAGAATGTGGAGGAATCTCCCCAAAGACATAGGGTATAAAAAGTAAGACCCCCCCAAAAAAATGTATGCTGTAGTGTATCAATGCCTGAAAAAACAGCACTATTTAGCAACATAAAGAACTAGTCTGGTTATACAATAGGACAAACCAGTGCTTAATATAGTAGTCAGGATTATGGCTACTACTACTACTTGGGGAAGTTACTCTGATAAGAATGTATACATGCTGGTGTTTCTGGGTTCAGTAGAGGTCTATATTTTTGAGTGACAGTTACACAGAATCATGAAGGCATGTGATTCGAGCCCACCAGCTGCTCTGCAGGAGAAGGATGGTCAATCTACTCCCAGGCTACCCACCAGAGCATCAGCTATGGGTAATTTCTGACTCAATGGCACACAACAACAACAACAAAGACTGACACTTTATATTCTTCAGTTGCACCATGGAAATAAATTGTAACCACTCTGTTATATATTTAATATTTCCCAATAATAGACAAGAGTACTAAATATGACAAGAAAATAGACAGTTTCTTTCAATTGTTATCATAAATCAATGCACTTGATGCCAATTACCAGCAAGTAAGATGCCAGGTTTTAGCCTCTGAATGTGTAAAGATTATTAATACCATTATGTGGACATAATGGTAACCTGGAATTCCTATCTCAGAAGGCTTTCTCCAAAGGGCCCAGGTGTCCCCAGCTCTATCCCTCGGCGCCGTCCTCCCTCAGTACCTTGAAGGATATTTCTGTTGTCATGGTGAACCCATGGGTGATGACGGGCTCCTCTTCTGCAGTCCGTCCCTTCCAGCAGTCCAGCTCCACGCAACGGCAGCCAGACAGGAGCACTTGACGATACATCTCTACAGAGGAGTTCCCAGCCAGCTGGCCAGCTGAAAAACACCAACAAAGCAAACTCCACAATCTCATGAAGGAAGACAGGCAGTGTGGTTTCCTGGGAAGTTTCTCTAATAACAAGAAGACCAAAAGTTATAGTGTTGTTGTTGTTGTTGTTGTTATGTGCCGTCGAGTCGTTTGCGACTCATAGCGACCCTATGTACAACAGCCCTAAACCCTGCTCTATCCTGTGCCAATCGCATTGCCTCTGACACACCCATCCCGAATACCCCAGTGACTGAGTCAATCCACCTCATAGAGGGTCCGCCCCTCCTGCGCTGTCCCTCTACTCTACCCGGCATGATGTCCCTCTCCAAAGACCTGTCCCTCCTTGCAACATGTCCAAAGTATGTCAGACGAAGCCCCAGAATCTTTGCCTTCAAGGCGTAGCCTGGTTTAACCCTCTCTAGGATGAATCTGTTTGTTTTCTTGGCAGTCCATGGTACATTCAATACTCCTCTCCAGCACCACAGTAGTTCTTAGTATTTTCTCCACCACAACATGCCAGAAGGTCACACAGACCTGAGTGTGGTAATTGTTCCCTAGATGCAATTTAAAAGACAAGAAAAAGTAGAGAGGAGAAGGGCCTATAAAGATGACAATTCCTTGTGGGTTTTTTAAACTGATTGACACCGTGGTTGTAATAATGTACTTGAGCATATAGGAGATGATGAAGATGATGTAAGATAGGGAAAAATTCAGATCAGTTCTGCATAGGGTGACTAACATGTTGTGGGTTACTTAGTGCCGTAGAGACACTAGGCAACTCATAGCAAACCTATGAATGAAAGACCTGGACACTTGTATAACTTTCATCTTTCCTCCAGGTTCATAGGGTTTCCAGAGGCAAGCTATTTTGGAAGTGGATGCCACTCCTGCTTCCAAGCTTGTTTTAATCGAGGGGATATTGTTCATGATGTACTGCTGTGTACCATCGAGTCAGAATGGACTGATAGCTGACCATCTGGTGGGTTTTCAGAGGCAGCTAATTACATGGGAGGAGACTGCCAGTCCTCTTGGAGTAGCTGGTGGATTCCAACTGTGTACCTTCAGGATTGCAGCACAGCTTCTTGCCACTAGGCCACCAGTGCTCAATTGTTGATAGATTCCTTCCAGTTGTGGCCTAGTGGGTAAGGAGTTGCTCTGCCAACCCAAGGGCAGGTGTTTCGAATACACAAGCTACTCCTCGGGAGAAAGACTAGCAATCTCCTCCCGTACAGTTTACAGCCTCCGTAAGGCTAGAACAATGAACTATGTTGACTTCATTGCAGTCAACACCAACACAGCAGACTAGTCATTGTGCTACTGGTATAAGATTAGACATACAGACCGATGGCATGGAATTGAGAGTTCAGAAATAAACACTGATGTTTCTGTTCAACTAGCTTTCAATAAAAGTGCAAAGAAAAATCAATGCAGAATGAACATTGTTTTCAATAAATGATTCTGAAACAACTAGACAGTCACACGCAAAAGAATGACATTATGTTCTTACCATAAATGAATCAAAATTTATTCTAGCTTTTCTAAAATACTTAGAACAGGGACAAATCTTTCTAAGTTATGACACCAAAACCAAAAGCAAAACATAGCTAAATTCCATCAAAATGAAAAAGTTCTGAACAGAATTGAAATAGTGTCAATAGTTAAAATCTACCAGGTGCTCTATGGGAGAAAGATGGCCAGTCTTCTTTAATGAAACTTTATAGTTTTGTAGGAAAAAGGAGAGGATTAGCAGAAATGAGGATTATGGGGAATAAGTGAGACAAGTGCAATTACATTGTGGGCTTTAATTAATGTGTTGCTGTTAGATGCCGTCGAGTCAAGTATGACTCATAGCGACCCTAGGAACAGAAGGTCTGAACCCTGCTCTATCCTGCACCATCTTCACACTTCCTGACACACAACAGCCCTTTTGCAGCAGTCACCGTGTCAGTCCACCTGGTTGAGGGTTTTTCTTTCCTTTGCTGACCCTCCACCCTTCTTAGCATTATGTCCTTCTCCAAGGAATAGCCCTTCCTAGCAACATGCCCAAAGTATGTGTGGTAAAGTCTCGTCATGTCTGCCTCCATAAAAGCACTCCGGCTGCACCCTCTCCAAGACATTATCTGTTTATTTTCTTGGCCGTCCATTGGATGTGTAATAAACGTAATAAAACAAAATGTGGATGAATGGTTAAATGAAAAATCAATTTACTTTGTAAACTTCCAAGCCAATTTTAAGAAATGAGAAAAAAACCCAAGTTGATGAATAGTTGCCATAAATTGTGGTCCCTACGCACTATCAAGTCAGAACTGACTCGTAGCTGATCCTCTGGTGGGTTTTTAGAGGCTATAAAACCCAAGGGAAGAGACTCTCTTTCTCTTGCAGAGCAGGTGGTAGATTCAAACTGTGTACCTTTGTGTTGCCACTGCAATTTCTTACCATAAAAAAAAATTAACAGCCTTTGGGGACCTAATGGAAACTCATCATGAGTCAGAAGGGACCTTGGTGACAATGAGTAGAGGGAAAAATAAAGGAGTGCTTGGGTACTGCAAATGACGAAGGGTTTGCCTACTGCAGCCCAAAATGCTGGCCGTTTGAACCCACCCAGAGGTTCTTGGAATCCCTTTAAAAGATGTCACAGCCTGGAAAGCTTTATGGAACACTGATCTCTTCTGAGACACACAGGGTGCTCACAAGTTAAAAACCAATTCTACAACAACAGGAATGATGAAGTGATTATTTTAACTTAAGGGCACCTGAAAAGTCTCAGGCCAGAAATGTGTAAGACATAAAAAATCCAGATCACTCCTATTTTATTTATGAACTCTATGGAAGAAATCAATTTCAAGATAAAGATTAATAGTACGCTATTTGTGAGATCAGCCTACCATCAACACACACGCTGTCATTTGGTTTGGGGGTTTTTGTTTTTATTTTCCACACTAAACCTTTCTCTTGGATGTAAATGCTATAAATTTACACCAGAAGAAAATTATACTAGTTAAAAGATGGCCCATTAATGGCAACTGTCAAAATGTCTCTGAAATGGGCAAGATCTCTCCTGTGTGTAGAGAGACATGAGACAAAGAAAATAAGGTTAAGTTGACTGGTTTAATTTTTTTCTTTTATATGCATGTCACAACAGTCAACCATCAGCATAACAAAAGGATGACATTCTCCAGTTCTATAGAGCCCCAGAGTCAATGCACTAAATGGCTGATTAAGTAGGTTTGCATAATCATTTTTCTCTCTGGGAAAATAGGGTAATTTTAATGCACACACGTGTTTGCAAAATCATAAATGCTGACAAAAGAATCCAGAGAGTTCCTGATGCTGGGTAATCAATTTGCCATTTATAATTACCTCAAAGTTTCTCATCATGACAAAAGATTTACTTGACGGCCTTTGCTGTACAAAGGATAAGGAGACAGTGAAGAGAAACAATGATAGAGCTGATAGAGCTCACTGATAGAGCTAAGTTATTCTTATATTTAACAGCTAAAGGAAGTGAAGAATTAAAATTATGGTCAAGTTCACTTATTAAAGATGCTTGCACCTGCAGAAAATGAGTCTTCTATTAAAGAACAGAACACATTTTCTTGCATACCTCTAGGAAAGTATTTCCAAGTACGTCCCTGACTGAATCTAATACTAGTACACACTCCACAATTTCTAAGTATTGCTTATTAATACTTTGTTGAGGATTATCAATTTCACAAGTGATATTACCATAGATTCATAAACAGAGCAGAATGAAGGAGATAGATAACTAAGCCATAATAAAATATTGTATCTTAAGAGTTAGTTTCTAGAAACATTTCTCTGGGTTTCCTCACAAAAGGCTTCTTGTCATCCATTGAGCAGGTAGAGTTCTATGGGCTTTATGTGTGTTGATGAGTTAACATTTTGAAAGGGATTGTAAAACATGGTTTGAGTTTGCAAGAAATGAAATGTTAAGTAGGGATCGAATGATACCTTCTCAAAATTTGTGGTGGGGGGCATATAATGAATTATGCGTTGAGTTGACTATTAAAACGTTAAGGCCTGAGTCCCCCAACTGCTCCATGAGAGAAAGATAGGCCTTTTTTTAAGGATCTGTAGCCACAGAAACCCAATGAAGAGCTGCCATGAGATGAAAGTGACTCAATAGCAGAGGGTTTGTTTTTTTTAGGTTTTAAAAATATTTCTTATAAATCGTAAGCTCTCTACCTATAATATAGGAAGTGCAACGAGAGTGTTCCTTTAGGCAAGGATGGTGACACTTCATCTCACAGACTTTGTGAATGTTTTCAGGAGGGCCAGTCCTTTCAAAAGGACATGCTGGGAAAGGTGAAAAGTGCATCAACATAGTAACTATAGCAATGAGCTCAAGCATGGTGTGTGGATAGCACCTGACAGAGCAGGGTTCGGATGGGTTGTTATAGGGTCACCTATGGGTTGTAGTTGACTCATGGCACCTAACAACAACAACAACAACAACATACATGTGGTTTCTGCATGTAGCATGATGTTGCTTATTAATTCATTTTCACAATTTTTGATCTCTTTATATGATGAGTTAACGTTCTCAAAGAGATTGTAAAACATGGTTTGAGTTTGCAAGAAATGAAATGTTATGTAGGGATTGAATGATGCCTTCTCAAAATTTGTGTTGGGGCGTTTAGTTAATTATGTGTTGAGTTGACTATTAAAAAGTTAAGGCTTGAATCCCCCAACTGTTCCATGAGAGAAAGATAGGTCTTCTTTTAAAGATTTTGTCACAGAAACCCAATGAAAAGTTGTGAGGTATGACCTACACTGAAGGTTATGTAGTTTTTAATCTTTATCAGTAACTTCTTGATTTCATTTTACTTGGGTCCACAACTACACCCAATGGAGGCAGCAATAAGGAAATCAAACGATTTATTGCATTGGGCATATCTGTTGCAAATGACCTCTCCTAGACTAGAGTGCTTAAAAGATGTCACTTTGAGAGCTGAGTTGCACCTACACCTTCCCCAAGCTTTGGTATTTTTGATTGCCTTACTTTAGAGGCAAAGGAAGCTTCACCTCGCATATTTGGGGCATGTTGTTAGGAGAGGCTACTCTTTGAAAAGAGACATCATACATGCAAAGGTGAAGGTTCAGTGAAAGAGAGGAAGACCTTCAATGAGAGAGATTGACTTGGTAACTATGGCAAAAGGTGCAAGTATTTTTGGGGATGATAAGAATGGCACAGGACAGGAAAGAATTTGGATCTGTTGTTCATAGCATCGCTGAGTCATGCTTGACAGTACCTAACAACAACAACTACAACAACATATGCATGTAAAAGTTGGATTTAAGGGGACATGATAAAGAACTGAACATATGAATTATGGTGTTGGCATTATATTTTGGGTATACAATGAATTGTCAGAAGAAGAAGAAAAGAATTTGTCTTGGAAGTAGTATCAGCCATAAAGCTCCTTAGAAGCAGCACTGGACATTGTTAGGAAGAACTGATCCCTGGAGAAAGACATCATTAGATGTCTTTTCTTTCATTAGAGCAACAGTGAATAAGACCTCCATGAGATGAACTGAGGCAGTGACTGCAACAATGGATTGAAGCACGGAAAAGACTGAGAGGACTTGGAGTATTATGTTCCACTGTACACAGACTTGCTACAAGTTTAGTCAGAACCTAACAACAGGAAGCTTGTGGTTATAATCCTCATTGGGAATGATTGTCTTTACTATGTTAATGAAGAAAGATTAGTGTAAGGTATGTCTTGAGTCAATCTCTTTTGAGATATAAAAAAACATCAACAAGTAAGAGAAAGAAGAAGAGTTAGAAAAGGAGACATGAAGATCAACCAGGAACAGAAGCTCATAAAGAGACAGGGACATTCCTCCAGAGATGAGACATTCTTCCTCTAGTGCTGGAACCCTGAACCCAGACTTCCAGTATCTTAAACTATGTCTTTTTCTTAAAGCCACATACTGGTGACATTTCTAAAATAGCAGTGCTAGGCAATTAAGGCAAAAGATTCAAAAATACATTTAGAATTGAAGGATATGTGTGTGCCTGTGTGTTGTCTTGCTCTGACAGTAAATAGATATCCTCCGACGTACACAAACTTATCTATCTTAAAAGGAGGTATTTTAATTGGAAATTAATGTCCCCCTAATGTCAATATCGTGAAAAAATCCACACCAGCGCACAATTATCTTAATTGTTTTTTAAGTGAAAATGAGTTTATTTTGTGGGAGGCAAGAACAATGACAATGAAATTGAGTTTTGAGTTTCTGGAGGCAAGCTATTTTGGAAATGGATGCCACTCCTGCTTCCAAGCTTGTTTGAATCGGGGAGCTCCACCAAACACTGTCCACCATGAGTATATATAATTACATATTTGTATTT
>NW_006399888.1:6802347-6813938 GCF_000299155.1 Elephantulus edwardii | reverse complement strand
ATTCTATAATGAATCTATAGATTCAATATATATTTTAGAGTCTTTGCATGTTGTAGATTCTTTACATTACCATCGGGGTTAGGAAAATAACACAAATACCAGAAGGCTGGTGTGGACCAGGGAGTTTAACTTTCACTCTAACCTGGCACCGCTGGTTTTCCTTCACTTCTCTTCATGTTTAACTCTCTGCAAAAAGGGCAAGCAGTCTTACTTAGGTTTTTGCCTCCTTCAGTGTTTGTTTTTTTTTTTTTGTTTGTTTTTTTGTTTTTTACCAGTCCTCGGCAGAATCTTGATTCTCCACAGTCAATCATGATATTTCCATTACTCATATGAGAACTTCACTTGGGTCTTTCTGTGTGGTGTGATCCTGGCCTCTACCGAATAGGGCATAAAGGGGCTGGAGGTGGCTCTGAGAACATTTTCCTCACTCTTAGAAAAAGACACATGCCGGGAACTTATTCTGTGCCACATCCGGATCTTCCCGCATAAGGAGGTGCTTCAGGTAGATGGAAACCATGCAAAGAGCAGAATGATGGGAAGCACTTGCGTCTCTTGTGATGTCACTGAATGAATGATTTCATCAACTCAGCCTCTGGACTTGTTAGTGTAAAAGGCAAGGCATTTCTTAACATTTAAGCCATTTAGAAACTGTATTCTATTACCTGACCCATATCTATGGAGTCAGTTCTGACTCTTGGACTCTTCACTGAGTTTCAGGGTGTACGTCCTGCTAGAGGAGACTGCCTGTCTTACTCCCACTGAGCAGCTTGTGGATTCGAATTTCCAACCCTTCAGGTAGAGGTTCAATGCTTTACACTTTGCACTACCTCACAGATACAAAAAAGAACAGATACTACACTTGATCTTAGCCAAAAAACCGAGGAGCAATTTGGCTCTTTTAAAGTTATTCTAGATATTTTCTTTGTAAATTTTCACTTCAGTTATATTTTTTTAAAGTACTCAGTGTGTTTTAAATTATCTCTATATTTTAGATGAAAAAATTAGATGAAATTATCTCTATATTTTAGATGAAAAAACTGTTGTGCTGTTGTTGATTGCCTTTGAGTCGAGCACAACACATAGCGACCCTATGAACAAAAGGTCTAAAGCCCCTGTACAACTATCGACATTTATCAAAGTTCATAGGGTTTACGGAGGCATATTATTTAGTAAGTGGATGCCACTTCCAAGAATTAAGTATATTATTTCTTTAAAGACACATGTAAATTTTATTTGTTAACCTCGTATTTTCAACATCCTAGTTTTTCTATGTGCTTTAAGCTAAAAACAAATGACAGATGACATTGTATTGTGGGGATGAAATAAAGTGGAAGAAGTAAAAAGAGACTGACTCTCACGGCTTGAGAGAATCAGACCAGGATCCAATCAGGCCTCAGGTAAGTTGAGAAGTTTTCTGCAGTCCTGAACACACACATGTAGACAGAAGTCGAATAAATGACTTGATAAACTTAATCAGATCATTTAATTCATCAGCTCACTGGGGATAACTGAGCCTTCAAATCTAATTTTTTCTAAGCTGAATAAAGATATTCATTATCCAGAGAATCACTACTTTGCTTTGCCGGTGTAGATGGAGCCATTATCTCCCAAATGGTTTGGAATATGGGAGGCTTATGAAGGGCTGGAAACTGTGGGTTGAAATTGCATCCATTCTCTCCTGAGAGGATTATGTCTTGAGTTATAAGGGTAGATTCCGCAAGGAAAGTCAATAATTTAAAACATAATTACTACTCGATGTGCTGTTAAGATAATCCAAAATCCGAAGAAAATGGCCCTTATAATTAAAAATCAACTCATTTTGTGCTTCTCCAGGATGTGATTTGCTTTTCCTTCTGGGATCCTGATGTCACACTAAGGGGCAATAATGAGTAGAGAAGTAGACATCATAACCATGCAATTCTAAATTGATTGGTCATTGTATTCTATGTTTCATTTTGACAGTACCTTTGAGTGCTCAAAGAGAAACTACAAGTTAAAAATTATTTAGAGTTAGGTCAGAATTCATTAGGGATGCTAGTTCTTAAAATACTTCAAGGAGAAGAAAAGAAATAATAAGCAAGGTAACGTCCAGTGGAGAAAAGGTTTGGTTATCACCTTCAAAGCCCCTCAAGCTTTGTCATTGAGTCAGTTCTGACCTTGGACGTGAGGAGATTGCTCTTCTTTCTCTCATTGAATGACTGGTGGATTTGAACTGCCAGCGATGCGTCACTTTGAGGTTAACAGCAGACTCCCTGTGTACTATGCCACCAGAGTTCCCTAATCAGTAATTACGAATTGCTGAGCTTTCCTTCTAGATTCAAAATGTACCATGCTAAGTTTCTAAACTTCTTTTCAGGTACTATTTCTTAAAAACATAGGAATAGGAAAATTTTTCTTTTCCCACCTCTTCTATAAAATAATTTCTCTGAAGAAAATGTTTCCACTTGTTTTGGAAATAGCTTAAAGCATCAAAACTTCATTCACTTGCTAGCTAATGATTTTCAAATTTAATTGGATTCTATTCTATTACACTTTGGCTATGTTTTATAACATTCTTAATTGGCTTTGGAGGTTCTGAATTTATATTCTATAAAAAATTAATTTATCTAAAGGCCTCAGAAAACAGAAATTCTAGTTTAAGTGTAATCTGTAATTAGAACAAGGATATAGATAATAATATAGGAAGCGAGATGGAATTTTGACTCAAGAGTCAAAAGAGGATGCTGGACAAAGCCTCCAAGTCTGTATTACTATGTTTTCTAATTATATAGCATTCTTCTCAGTTTAGTTGCAAGAAATAAGACCAACTGGTAATAGGAAAAGGTGGATGTAGTGTACATTTGACACAAAGCCTGCCACAAAAATTAAAGAGCAGAAGATTTAACAATATTTTAAAATATTGACTATTTGAAAATGTATAGGCTTACTTATTACTAGAAATTTAATAATTAGAGAATTGGTCTATTAAGTCAGAACTCATAAACAGAAATCAGATGCTGGTGATATGAAATACTATACAGTGTTTTGGAGACTGAACTTTTTAATTCTTTCTCAGAAAACACATTGAATGGATCATTCGTACTTGGTTGTTGACCACTGTTGTGTCAGGGCTGACTCACAGTGGGTTTTTAGAGGCAGTAAATTGTATTGGGAGAGACTCTTCATCGGGCTGTAGATACGAAATGCCTGCCTCTCATTGGCAGTACAGTGCCTTACCACTGAGCCACCAGCTCCATACGGTCTTGAAAAGTTCACCTTCTAAGAAATACCTGCTGTTAAATAATACACTTATTAGTGCACTGAAGTCGATTTTCCTTAGGAAATAAGTTTGCTATTAATTTCCTGTGAAGGGCAATTAAAAAAAAACAAAGCACAAAACTTTTTGTTTAGAAAACTCTACTCTGTTCTTTCACTGTTTGCATTAGTATTGAACAATTTTCTGAGAACTATTACCATGTTGTCAGTAGGCAAGCGAGTAATTACACATAATTTGTTATTTATCAGGATGAAGAAGGAAGCCAGGCTAGAATTTAAATTGGAAGAAAGAATTGGAAATATTGATTTGAACTCATGCTTTACCAAGAAAAAAAATAAAGGAAAATATTTTTCCTGCTTTGTTCACTGACATGGTCTGGAAACAATGTTCTAGAGACAATGTGCAAGGTTCGAATTGAAACTACTCAGGCTATTATTTGCCTATTAAAAAGAATCAGGACTCTTTTGGGGGGATAGGGTCTAATTCCATGTTGCGGGCACAAAGATTCACATGAACCTGGAAGATCCTGATTTTTAGAAACCAAGAACATTTTCAAAGATGAATGAGATCTAGTGAGAGGTTAAACACAGACGTCAAAATAAAAAAAGACTTCCGGTGGCCAAAACTGAAGGAGCTATTTGAGCAGTAATAGAGAATAGTGGCAATGACTAAATAAACACATATAAAACAATAAAACCAACAGTATAACGTGCTGCATCTGTAATGATGTGCAGGCAAAGGAAAATGAATAGATCATCAAAGAAGGTGGACAAACATAGTATATTTCAGTCCACCTTGTTATTCAATCACCTTGGTATCACTGCCTCATTCATTATATAACAAATTATCAGCACTAATATGTGCAAATATATTACCTGAAAGTGTTTTTGAAAGAATTATTGGTGAAATTACTCCTTTTTATAATCCCTACTGGACAATGTAAAATGAGCTCTCTTGTTTTGGTTGAGGGGCATTGTGTAATTTTGTGGGGTTTTTTGGTTTGTTTTGTGTTTTTTTTTTGGTTGGTTTGGATGATGATGATGAAAGCCTCTTGTTTAGAGTCAACAAAACTTTCTGGAGGGCCCTTATATTTAATAAATTGGGTTCGAGATATTATCTTTTAATCCTCTGCTACTGTATTTTGGAGGAACATTCTTCTAAATTGTACAGCACTCTTCTGTCACTTTGTTGTGCTGAGGTAATCTGGGTTTGCTGTGAAACTTTTACCACTGGGTTTTCAAAAGCCATAATGGCTGCCCATGGTGGATAGTGTTTGGTGGCACCAGTTTTAAGACACGTTGGGAAGCAGGAGCTTGGAGAAACAATAGTTATAGAAAGGCTTTTATGAGTCATACGTGACTCAATGGTAATCAACAGCAACATGAAACCTATACCTAAATCAAGCAGCTGTTATCCAAACAGAGCAAGGGAATATACAATGGATGAAAATCAAGGAAGATGTGCATTAGGACTGCATCCTTTTCTCAAGTGTATTCCGTCTTTAAGCTGAACAAATCATTCAAGAACTTAGACAATATGAAGAAACATGTGGCATCAGAATAGGAGGAGATTGGGGAAGCAGCGGAGTGCTCCCAGATGGGCGTCTTTGAGTGAGGAGAGCCAATGGGAATGCTGGATTATGGAGGAATGTGGAACGATGGAACTTACGGAGTGTGAACCTTGCCTTGGTTTTGAGATTTGGTTAGGTCCTTGGGCTTATGGCCTTCAGGCCTGGTTTTAATTGTTTTGGTCAAACATTCTTCTAAGTGGCAGAACTAGTCTGTCCATTTGCTGAACAGAGGTAACTCGTGGTTGCTGCAATGCTGAACACTGTAACACTGATGTATCAAATGGTTACCTATGGTGGACAGCATGAACTTGGAGAAATGATGAAAGTTATACAAGTGTTCATTTCTTCTGTTCAAAGAGTCGCTATGGTTTGTCTAGACTCAATGGCACTTAACATCAACACCACCACATAGATCAAACCACATGAAATTAAATTTCAATTGGACATTACATTTAAATATTTTTTAAGAGTTCTGAAGTCTATTTACAAGTTTATTTGTAAATAAAATAGTATAAAAATAATGTAAAATAGAATTGATATGAATGTATGAAACATACAGTAAATGAAAAATTGTATAAAACACAATGAATATGAATGAAACATGCAGTAAAGATATTATTATATGAAAATGAATAATTTTTTAAAAATGAGTTTTAAAGTAATAAATTATGATAAATGCAAGACTCCATTCTGTGCTAAGGTCTTTCAAGGTATGATTCTTAGGATTGTATTCAGTTCAAAAATAAAGATTCTCAATCTGAAGGTCCCTGAGCCTCCTTGAATTTAGATGAGAGAAAAAAGGTACATCTTTAAATTTTTTAAGCTCTGATGGCCAAGTGGCAAGAAGCTGCACTGCAATTCCAAAGGCATGTGGTTTGAATTCACCAGTTGCTTCATGGGAGAAGGACGGGCAATCTCCTCCCATGCGAGATTTACTGTCTCTGAAAACCCACTGGAGGGTCAGCAATGAGTTGGTTCTGATTTGACCACAAACAACAACAACAACAAAAACAACAACAACAACAACAACATGTAACTTTGTTGTTGTTTACTGTCGAGTCGGAATTGATCTGTAACCCTCCACTGGTTTTTCAGAGGTAGATAATCACACAGAAGGAGACGGTCCATTTTTCTCTCTTAGAGCAGCTGGTGGGTTCAAACCACGTACCTTTGGGATTGCAGCAGAGATTCTTACCACTAGGTCAGCAACGATGTCATTATAGAGACTAATGTGTGTCTGATCTAGGCCATGGTCTTTGTAATTACCTGTTATGCATCAGAGAGCTGGACAATGACCAAAAAGGACAGAAGAAGAATTGATGCTTATGAGTTGTGGTGCTGGAGAAGAATACTGAACATACTATGGACTGCCAAGAGAACTACCATGTCTATCCTAGAGAGAGTGAAACCAAGCTGTTCCATGGAGGCAAGGATTTGAAAGCTTCATTTCACATACCTTGGGCTTCATCTCACATACTTTGGGCATTTTGTCAGAGGGACCAGTCCTTGGAGAAGTACTTTGTGCTTGGAAGGATGGAGGGACAGTGCAGGAGAGGAAGGCCCTGGATGAGATGGATTGACACAGTAATTGGGGTACCTCATTAAGTGTGTTAAAGAAAGAGAGATTGGCCCTTGATAGAGCAGGTTTCATAACTATTCTATGCATAGGGTTGCCATGAGTCATAGATGACTCGACGGCACATAACAACAAAAACAACAACAATGTGTAACTTTCAGTATTTTCTTTATTTATGATTGTAGGACATAGTACTGGTGAATATGTGTCTTTGCCATATTGCAATTATTGGAATGTCACAAGATATTATTAACTATGTTAATTAAAAATTATGTTATTCTATCAATACAGCTGGTGGCTTAGTGGTAAGGAATTGCACTGAAAACCCAAAGGCATGCAGTTCAAATCTCTCAGCTGCTCAGAGGGAGAAAGATGGGCAGTTTACTCCCGTACTATTCACTGCCTCTGAAAACCTGCTGGAGGGTCAGTGATGGTTTGGTTCCAACTGGACATTACTTAACAACAATAACTATTATTCTCTCACAGAGAGGTTTTTCTAATATTTATGACATCCATTTTATGGACTTTATTTTATAAATTTACAACAGTATTCTGAGGATTCCAGCTGAAGACCGTACCCCACAAAATATGGACAAGCTATCTCTTGTCTTATATCTACTCTTTGAAATCTGTTCTGGAATCACTGAAAACTCCAAGAAGAGATAATTTATGAGGAAACAATGACACAAAAGTAAAATGGAGATCTTGGTGGCTGAAAGTTCAGGATTTCACAGAGGAGATCTACTTTAATTTTGGAACCACTGAAAATGGTTGATGTGATTGGCTGAAGAAACAGCCAAGGAATTCTGAATTCATACCTGTGAGGTAGGTGTTGTGCGAGGAATTAATGAAATAGTGAGAAAGGGGCTGAGACATGTCTTCATTCAAATCCAGTTTCTCAGGTGAAACGACTCCATTTTCTTCCCCACTCAGATAGCGCATAAATCCATCCACAGATATCTGTCCTGCAGGAAATGAATAGATAAGAGAATATGTTTATTTTTCTTTTTCAAGCTGCAGTAATAATCGCCCATCTCCACCCCCAAGAATACTGTTAGAATCCACAGGAAGAGGACAACATCCATAGTGGTGTTTTTATATGGATTAAGCAATAGTCTAAGAGTACGACCTTTCATTACTATTAAGTCCAAATGTTACATATGTCAGAGAAACCAAGATGGGTCCAATTGACTTTCAGAGGAGTTAAATACCTAAAACACAATCTTACTGCTTTTTAAATATAAGAATGTTATCAATTTTGGGCAGGGAGAAAAGTGCAGCAATGAACGAATGGAAATCCAAAATCTCTGTAAATGTTTATTTAAATGAATAAAAAAAGAATGTTATCAATTTTATAGATGTCGATGAAACAAACAGTTGACTCTGCCTTCTAGTGAACCCATGTGCATCGAAGTGGAACAGTGTTCCACAGGGTTTTCAAGGGCGAGGATATTTCAGAAGCAGGTAATTTGGTCTTTCTACCAAGGCACTTCTGGGTGGATTAAAACTTGCAACCTTTCAGTTAGCATACCACAAACCAAATGCACTGTCATTAAATCCATATTTTCACCCACACAAAATAGTAACCAAGTGCTTAGTAATTTTTTCCAGTTAAGGACTCCTTATAGATAAAGCTTTTATTTTAAGCTGCCAGCGGTAGGGTTTTGACTCTGAGTACAGTCAATATGACGTGTCCTTTCCGCTTTCCTAGTCTACAGTCTTTATAGGATGAGATGGAGAATTTCCTACTGCTGCAGAGCCCATTAGTGGGTTTGAACAATCAATTCTTGAGTTAGCAGCCCAACAGCACTTAAGAACTGTGCCTCTGTGGATGACAGATTTAGGAGTCTTTTATTATTTCCTTTGTGGTTTTAATATTTTTTTAGATCTTTAAGCTTACAAATAGATGCTATTTTAATCAGAAACACTATATAAAAGTAATTTTATTATGTAAAAGAAGGTAAAATATTTCAAAGGACAATTTTTCTGTGAAACAGAAAATGAAGAGGAACCCAGATGAGTGCCTTTGAGGAATGGAAAACGAAATGCTCATCTAACAGGGAGTCTTTGCAGAGAATAACTTATTTAATAGGCATGATTCTCAGAAAACATTCTACATCATGGTTTCCTGGGTAGCATCTGGGACCTTACAAGATTGTGAGTGACCGATCGTTCGGTAGGAGTGTTAGTATCTACTCATATGGAACAAGAGAGAATAAAAGGAAATGAGAGTCACAGAGAAAAAACTTTTCCACAAGACAATAAATAGCTCAGTAATGATTATCTTCTAACTTGAGACCTGAAGAAATAGATGCTGCCCAGCTAACACTCTCAACTCTTAATATCAGGGATACAGTGGAAAGGTCCTGGACAAAATGGAATAAAAATGTCAACCCAAACTCCAATTCCCAAAATAGGTCAGGCCTATTGGACCAATCCAGACAGGAGGAATCCTAGAGGATTTTGCCCTGTATTACCTTTTGAATTGGGAATGAGACTATTTCTTCATGTCACCTTTCAGTCAAATAAGTCACTATAAACTCAGGTTACATAACAAACAATAACACCTGTGAAGAATGTAGTCCCTTAAAAAATTTGGTACATGAGATCAAGTGGCAAATATTTACCTAAATGCTAAGATGAATCAAGAAGGGGAGGAATGGAGGCTGTATCAGTGGAGACAGAAGTCCAGCATGGAAACAAGGAGAAACAGGAAGAAACATGGAGAAACAACACTGGCCTGCTGTTGATTGCCTTTGAGTCGAGCATGACTCATAGCGACCCTATGAACAGAAGGCCTGAAGCCCCTCTACCACTATAGACATTTATCAAAGTTTATAGAGTTTCAGAGGCATGTTATTTAGGAAGTGGATGCCACAAATACACACATATTTATAAAGAAGGTCTTAATAATTCCTATTTAGAAAGAAATAAGGAGTTCCGGGAACACGAAAGTTAAGCACACAACTGCTGAACGGAAGGTTGGCAATCCCATCCACGGCACCTCCCCAGGACAGAGACATGGCAGTCTGTTTCTGCAGAGATGTGCGCCTTGAGAAAGCTTGGGGGCAGCGCTAGCCTGTCCTCTGGGTTTGTCATGAGCTGGCTTTGAATCATTAGCAGTAGATTTGGTCTGGTTTACTTCTAACAGCAGAAACTGCTCTTCTCAGGCACCGTCACGTTGATTCCCACCATGGGGAGGTGCCCGATGCGTGAATGATGAAGCCGTGCCAGGCGCTGTGCTATCTCTCCTGGGCTCCTGTCCATCGTTGCCACAGCTGTGCCACTCCATCATCCTCAGGATCTTCCTCTTTTTTGACTCTCCCTCTACTAAGAATGATGCCTTTACCAAGTAAAAAGTCATTTTACTCAGGTCACCCACAATCTAACTAGAAATTTTTCTTTTGCTGTGTATTTTCTAAGGAGATCGCAGTGAAATATTGGGATTATTCCTTCTCTATTCCTAGAAATATATATAAAATTCCTAGAAAACACATGGAACAGCCTATTCTAACCTCTCCAGCTGAACACCACAACTAGTTTCTTGAACTACAATAAGAGTCTTAAAATGACAGAATATTTCTGGCTACTAAATTAACTACCAATCAATGTTTTGAGGTTGATGTTTCTTTTCTTGTGGAAATTGATAATGAAGGAAAATTAGAAAGGTAAGCATAAAAAGAAGAAAAATACTCAAACTTTCTCGATATACCCAACTCTTAATTCATAGGTAAGTAATGTTAAAATCTTGATGTAAAAAAAAAAAATAATACATCTTGATGTCACATTTTTTTGGGGGGGGAGAGAAATATATACTCCGATATGTATTTTTAGGGGAAAAAATATATATATATAGGAGAACAAACAGCTTAATCCTAGAGAAAGTGAAACCAGGCTGCTCCTTGGAGGCAAGGATTTTGAAGCTTTGTCTGACATACTTTGGGCACATTGCAAGGAGGAACAAGTCCTTGGAGAGGGACATCATACTTGGAAGGGTGGAAGGACAGTGCAAGAGAGGAAGACTGTAGATGAGATAGACTGACTCAGTGACTTGGGTCATAGGGCTAAGTGTGTCAGAGACAGTGAAGTTGGCTCAGGATAGAGAAGGATTTAGAGCTGCTGTACAAAGGGTTGTTATGAGTCACAAGTGACTCGATGGCAGATAACACTACCACCACCACCACTGCCAACAACAACAACAACAACAACAGAGAGGGCAACCAAGCATGCACTCCCGATGAAAAAACACTGAGCAGCTGCCTTGAAAACTTCCTTTTTAATTTCTTTGAGGTGGAATGTGTATCTCTATTCAGAAAACAAAGTCAGTGACACTCATGGTCAAAGCTACATCAATAGATGGGATTAAAGGATACATTATAGTATGCAACTCAAGGATAAAATTATAATTTCTTCATATAATTCTTGTTAGGTGTCATTTAGTCAAATATATCTCATAGTGAGTCTAGGAACAACAGAGCTGAACCCTGACCTATCTTGTACCATCTTCACAATCTCTGACCCGCTTGAGCTGCTGTCACTGTGTCAATCCACCCAGTTGAAGGGCTTCCTCTCCTTCACTGTCCCTCTACCTTCCCAAGCATGCTTCCCTCTCCAAGGAACAGGCTCTCCTAGCAACATTCCCAAAGTATGTGAGATGAAAGTTTATCTCCTTTGCTTCCAAGGAGTACTCTGGCTTCACCTTCTCCAAGACATATGTTTATTCTTATGGCAGCCAATGGAACATTCAGTACTCTTCTCCAACACCACAGCTCAAACACATCCATTCTTCTTCCGCATCCTTATTCATTGCCCAGCTCTCAGATGCACAGCAAGTGATGGAAAAGACCATTGCCTGAATCAGACATACTTTAGTCCTCAAACTGACATCATTGCTCCTTAATAATTTGGAGAGGTCCCTGACAGCAGACTTTCCCAGTACGGTATTAAAGACGTTGACTGTGGATGATGAAGTTGTTGACAATTTCTATTTTCTCTACCTATCACTATATTTTTACATAGGGTTTTCAGGGGCCTGCTATTTCAGAAGTAGATGGCCAACCCTTCTTCCTAGTCTGTCTCAATGTGAATGTTCAGATTTAGAGAAGTATCAGACAGACCAGCAAGTTAAAGGTATATCCCTTATTGCGGAGTTAACTTTAGTGTCAGTGTTGTCCCTGCCTTTCCCACAC
>NW_006399888.1:6767817-6801822 GCF_000299155.1 Elephantulus edwardii | reverse complement strand
AACAACAACAACATTACTATATTGCCTATTAGTCCATTGGTAAGGATTTTTGTTTTCTTGACATTAAGGTGTAATCTACGTTGAAAAATACAGTGTTTGATCTTCTGTAGAAAGGGCTTCAAGACTTTCTCACTTTCAGCAAAGAAGCTGGTGTCATCTGCATAACAAATGTTTTTTATGAGCCTTTTTCTAATCCTGATGCTACATTCTCCTTCATAGAATCCAGCTTCTTAAATAATTTACTCAGTATACAGTTAAAATAGGTATGGAGAAAGGATAGAACCCTGATGCACATCTTTCTTAATCTTAAATCATGTAGTGTTCTCTTCTTCTGTTTGTAAAATAGCATCTTGGTTTAGGTCTAAGTTTTGCACGGGCACGAATAAATGTTCTGGGATTCTCATTCTTTCCAATGATAGTCATAAATTGTTAGGATCCACACAGTCAAATGCCTTTGCATATTCAATAAAACATTTCTTTATAGTTTTACTTACTTCTAAATAAAGCCACTCTTTCTAAGTATTTCTATAGCAAAAGGCTTTCTTCTTCTTTCTTTTCCTGAAGTACTGAACACTAATTCACTCAAGGTGAATTGACTCTAGGTCAAGCTTGATTATGACTTATGTAAAATCCATGAGTTCATGGTATTTTCATTGGCTGAAAACTACTAAGTCTATAGGTCCTTCTTTGGAAGGACTCTTAGGTAGACTTGAACCTTCAATCTTTTGATAACTATGTTAATAATCGAGTGAGTTAACTGTTTTTAATATGCAGTGACTCAATCACGCGCTACAAAAAAATTAAAGCTCACAAACGAATGAAAAATGAGACAGTCATACTGTGAAAACTAGGGGGGAAATGCTTCCAAAGCAGGAGTTTTTATCTTCTCAATTCGGACTTTGGCACCATTTTGTGCACCAAATCCTTTTTTGATCTTCCTATTCACTGTCCACCTTTCAAGTGCATAGAAAGCAACTGAAAATGCCATAGCTTGTATCAAGTGTACCTTAATCTTTAACGTGAGATCCTTGCTCTTTTAGAACTTTGGAGAAGTCCTTGACTGCAGGTTTTCACTTTGCAGCATCTTTTGGTTTCTTGACTACTGCTACCATGGATGCTGATTAACCTCTTTGCCATCAGGGCTGCTTTTCATTTTACATCACAGCCAACTTCATTTGTCTTTGAGTCAATTCTGATTCAATCACCCTACAAGGCAGAGTAGAACTACTCCACAGGACATGGGACAGGACAGCCTCTTCACAGAAGCTAACTTCCAAATATCTCTTTCCCTAAGCTGCTGATACGTTTGAACCACTGGCTATATGCTTAGCAGCAGTGCTGAGCCCTGAACTACCAGGACTCTCTCACCCAAATTCATTGTTATGAAGGTCAAGTTGGAACATGTTCACAGCTGACCCGTGAGTGGGTTTTCAGAGGCCGGAAACCTCACTGGAGGTTACTGCCCATCTCTGTTCGGTGAAGCAGCTGGCATATTCAAACTGCCAGATTAGCATTCAACCTTCTACTTCCACCACCCATGTCGAGATGTAAATGAACTGTAAAGGACACAGACAGGAAGAATTAAGGCCAAAACATCAAAGCAATGCCGTCACAGTTTGCAGGCCAGAACCAAGGTAGCTGGCCCGCACTTTGGTACAGGAAGGTCTACTGGTATTCTTCAGAAGGAAAAGAGAGGACTTTCTGGGGCAAGAGGAAAATCTAGAGAAACTGAGGTCGTTATATTTACTTACTACCACTCCCTAGCCTGACATAAGTGCTAAATCAGACAGCATTTATCATGTCAAGGAGTACTCAGGTAATTCTGGGATAGGGCAATTCAATCTCTATGCAACTGAAGAACTGATTGCACTTCACTTTACTTCACAAGGCAAATTACCTGCCCTACCAATGTTTGTTTCTCTCTAAGTGCCTTCAGAACATCTTTTATAATCACAAATAAAAGGGGTGTGTGTGTGGGTGTGTGTGTGTGTGTGTGTATCTGAAGAAAAAAAAAAACAAACCAGGAAAAAGGCAATAGGTTTTTGTCATCTACCAGACTCTCATGAAAATTAGTTTCAATAAAGTCAGGGGACAGGCTGATGATCTTCATTTGCCATTGAAACGGGGTGGGGGGGAGTCTGGGGGGACGCTCGCAGAGCCACAGTCTCTCATTATGGTATCCATGCTCTCCACAGTCCAGGGGAGGTTCCACGCCCAGCCAGGTCAGTCCACAGTTAATTCCTAAATAGAATGCCCATTGCTAAGGTGTCTTTAAAGTCTCCCAGTGGGGATCGTACCTTCCCAGTGTGTGCGACTAACTGAGATGGTTACCTAGGAAATGACCCCATCACAGCAGCAAAGAGCCATAGGAAATTACTCCTACGCTGGTCCTAACAGTGAATGTAAATGCAGGAGAGAAGTGAGACAGAAGATACAATGCCAGGAGACTTGGTTAGAGACATATCTTCTTTCTGCTGGTGGTGTTTACACAATAATTATTTTTTTAAATGGATTACGGCTTGAAAGGAAATACTTTATCACATAAGTGTGAGAAAAGGATGAAAAAGAGATCAAGCCTTTGAAGAGCTTCATAAATGTAATCCATTATCAGCAAGGAAGCTGGATGGTTGTGAAGAGAGAGGTAGCCACATCAGGTGACCTGTGAAAATGGAGGATTTTGAGAAAGGGATCATGGCTGAGATGAACCAAGCTACTGGTGGGGCCTGGGAGGTTCAAGGCCCTGAAGGTCTGAAACTCAGCACTTTCACCTTAAAGGAAAGAGATAATCGAGACAGAAAAAGAACTCAGTATGTACATGACTGGCATTGATGAGGTTTGATCTCAGTGTTTGGAAAACAAGAGCAGTAGCCATTTATTTACACAGGGCAGTCATTACCGCAAGTACACCTGCACGTGCCCATTCATTTCATCTACACAGTGAGTCTGAGTTAAGTACCGCTATGACAATCTCCAATTTCATAGGCTGCAGGGTGGACAGAGGTATAGAGAGGTGAAGCAACTTGGCATAGGCCCCATGTGGCAGAAGGATGATCTGAACCTCAATGTTTGATTTCAGAGTCTGTTCTCTGTATCACTCCCTACTCTTTCTGTTTTTCAACGTTATATTGTTGTTGTTGTTGTGTTGAGCTGGAACCAACCCACAGCTGACCATCTGGTGGGTTTTCAGAGGCCATTAACAGTACGGGAGGAGACTGCCTATCCTTCTCCCATGGAGCAGCTGGTGGGTTAGAACTGTGTGCCTTTGGGACTGCAGCACAACCTCTTGCCACTAGGCAACCAGAGCATAAATGGTTATAAATCATACTTTTTTCTTTTTCTTTTTAAAGTGCTGAGTGGAAACACCCAACTTTGTTTCAATAAAGTCTGTTAGACTTGAATCTCAAAAAATACTTACTAGATTGTCCAACCTTATTCTGGGTTACTCCTGAGTAATGATATTTTTCAAGAGCAGCGGCAAAATAAAAATGACATAAAGTGTGCAAAATACAAGCTGTAGCTTGTAAGTCGTAACACACACACACAAACAAAAACTCACTGTTGTAAAGTTGGTTTTTACTCAGAGTAAATCTCCACTGAGTTTCTGAGGCTGTAAATTACGGAGGGAACTGTCTCTCTTCCTTCAGAGAGGTCTCAGATAGTTTTGAAATATTAGACACGTGCAGCTGTTGGGTTGGCCTTACAGCTGCCTACAGACTATGCAGAACTTGGCAGATAGCAAGTGTCCCCTCGTAAACCATTCAAGTCAACTCACTGCCTTCGAGATGGCGCTGACTCATAGCTGGTCCTCCAGGGGGTTTTCAGAGGCTGTTAATCTCACTGGAAGAAATGGCCTATTTTTCTTCCTTGGGATAACTGATGGTTGGCAGTGCAATCCACTAGGCCATCAGAGCTAGTTTGCAAATCATTTTGTTATGTGCTGTCCAGTCAGAACTGCTTCATAGTGGAGCCTCCAGTGGATTTTCAGGGCCCATAAATCACATGGAAGTTTACTGCCCATCTTTCTCCCATGGAACAGCTGGTAGACTCAAATCTGTGTCTTTGGGTTGACAGCACAATTCCTTACCACTACGCCCCAAAGCTCCCTGTAAGCCATTGTTGTTGTTGTTAAGTGTCATTGAGTCGTAGACGACTCATAGCAACCCTATGAATGAAAGACCTGAACACTTGCATAACTTTCATCGTTTCTCCAACTTCATAGAATTTCTTGAAGCAAGCTATTTTGAAAGTGGATGCCACTCCTGCTTCCAAGCTTGTTTTAATTGGGAGCTCCACCAAACGCTGTCCATCATGGAAAACCATTATCACACTTGACACATCAGTATCACAGCATTTAGCATCATGACGACCACGACTTACCTTTGTATAGCAAATGGACAGACAAGTGCTATACCACTAACAAGAATGTTTGACCAAAAACAATTTACCTTGGCATGAGGGCCCCAGATCAAAATCACCCACCTTTGGCTTGGTAGCATAACAGAGCAAATTAGTCTATTTTTCTGAGATTAACTTGGAGAAAAACACGATGTGAAAGAAAGTGCCAAGATGTGAACAAAGACAATGATGCAGGAAGAGTTGGGTGTAAACACTGGAGATTCCATGATATATGTTATTTAGGAAACATTTATATGCCGTTTACTATTTACCTTCCTGTGTGGCATCAGGATTGGAGGAAGACTCAAGAACAACCTGCATTATGCAGGTGATACAATCTTGCTTGGTGAAACGGAAGTATTTATTTGCTGCACCAGGTCAAGGACTGCAGTCTGGATCAAAGGATCAAAGTTCAATGTCAAGAAAACAAAGATTCTCACCACTGGGCCAATTGGCAGCATCATGATTGATGGTGAAGAGATTGAGCTTGGTTCCACAATCAACACTCTTGGCATTAGTAGTCAGCACATCAAAAGACAAATTGTATTGGGAAAATCTGCTGTCAGGGATCTCTCCAGAACATTGAAGAACAATATCAGTATTGAGATTGAGGTGTGTCTGATCCAGGCCATGGTCTTAGCAATCACTTGCTATGCATCTGAGAGCTGGACAATGACTAAGAATGACAGAAGAAGAATCAAGGCCCCAGTGTTGTGGAGCTGGAGAAGAGTAATAAATATTCTACGGAGTGCCAAGAGAACAAACAGGTTCATTCTGGAGAGGGTGAAACCAAGTTGCTCCTTGAAGGCAAGGATTTTGAAACTCCATCACACATATGTTGGACATGTTGCCAGGAGGGACAAATTCTTGGAGAAGGACATTATGCTTGGAAGGATGGATGGATAGTGCAGGAAAGGAAGACCCCAGATGAGATAGATTGACATGATAACTGGGATAATGAGGGTAGGTGTGTAAGACTGGTCCAGAAAAGCACAGGGCTCAGAGCTCTTGTGCATAGGGTTGCTAAGAGAGTTGTGGTCGACTGGACGTAATAACAACAACAACAGCAACAATGTGCTGCCAACCCAAGGCTACATGGCTTAAATACATCATTGCTCTGAGGGAGAAAGATACAGGAACCATTCTTCCATGTCACTTACTGCCTTTGAAAACCCACTGGGGGGTCAGCTACACATTGCTTCCAACTCAATGGTACACGATACTAGATGATAGTGCCCCACACTGGGCAAGTCTTCCCTCAGAAGAGAGACGTGGAAGATGGGCAGAAACAGAGTTTCAATTCTTGGCAACTGGCTTCAATCTGGGCACCAGATTAATCTTAAAAATAGCACTGAATGTGACCTAGGAATAGTTTTGCCAGGACTGTGACTTCTTTATCTCTCTAAAATGTGTTCCTTTAATCTTCCTGTTAAAAGAAATGAAGCTCAGGCAGGGCAAATGGCCCCTCCATCGGCAGTGTGAGGATTAGCTCTTTGATTTGGATTTGTCTATCAAGGTCCAAAATTCTTTTCCAGGCTTAATTTAAATTCTAATCTCTGCAAGTAATTTAAAGATGTCCTCTAGCACTTTTATCTGCAAACACAAGTCAGATTTTTAAGGAGAAGAAAAAGGAGAGAGAATGGGAACAAGGAGAGGAAATCTGTTATGTCACGAGAATGAGGAAACACTAAGTAGAAAATGTGATATGGTTTTGGGGATTTTGCAGAAAATACAGTTTTCTTTTTAAAAAAGCCAAATGTATGCAAATATCAATCCCATCTCCATGCAGTACAAGAGGCAGCAACATATTTCAGAACTGGATGACAGATGGCCTATAAATCGACAAAGAATCATTACACAGTGGAGATGGGGACAGGGGACAATCTGTGTGCCAGTGGGCATAACCACCAGCCTCATTCTCTTGTGCCAAATGCCAATTAGGCAGGATCTGGCACTCATATGTTCAGATGTCACTGGGATTCAGGTCTGAGAATCCACTTGCCATCATTCAGTCCGCACGCATAAGGTAATGACAGCAGTGCATGCTGGACTACTACCCGTCCAGTGGCTTGGCACCTCCTTCCTTCACTTTCCAGGCACAGTGCTGAGGAGCAAATTTCCTTGGCTCATGTGTGCTCCTGGTGTGTGGTCCTTCTGTGAGTTCTGCTGGACCAGCTCAGAGAAAAGAGTGCAGATGGCTCAAGAATCCTGGGGCTCACTAAAATCTAGTTACCTGTTTTCAGAAAGAATCTATTAAGTATTCCCTTTTAAATTAACTTACTTTGGCACAAAATTCCCTATGACATTTGCCAAGTGACCCTATTTTTTCTTTTTTTTATTGTATGACCTTTGGTGGTTTTCCTTAAGTTTAAAAATAAAAACATTATGGTGAGCTCTGATGGCCTAGTGGCAGGAAACTGCACTACAATCCCAGAGGTCTGTGGTTCAAATCCACCAGATGCTCTGCTGAAGAAGGAGGAACAATTGCCACCTGTACCAGTCAGATCCTATTTGATGGTACGCACATAAAAAAAAATAAATAAAAATTATTAAAAAAAATAAAAATATCAAAAATGTTTTCTGATGTTTTTCTTATTTCCAGCCACAGAGTCAGTGTCCAGACCATACGTGTCCTCATCTTGGATTACTGATGGTCATGCATTCTTATTTCATCTTTGATTGCTATAACTATTTTATCATCCTGACTACACACAAATAGGAGTCAGTGTGGTCTTGTCCACCGATTGGCTATGTGCTCATCTCAAAAGCCATGGACTATTAGTGTCTAATCCAGATCTAATGGGTTTCTGGGTCTCTGAAGTTTTCTCAGGATTGGCCTATACTTTCTCATGTACACTGGGTGAAAGTTCTTCATACTAGCACTTAACATTGATGTAGTCCTTCCTTTTTAAAAATATTCTCTCATCTTTCAAAATATTCTGATCTTCCTATTCCGCTTGGTAGACTTGACAAGATTGGCTTCTTTAATAAGACAGATGAACAAGCACTGACCCAAAGTTGATTAAAATGTCGCTCCAAGGTGACATGCTTAGTTAAGAAAGAAATTTGCACTAGGACTCTAATCCTTTAAATGCCATCTTTGGCATCTTTCCACAAGATTTTTCCAAGTGCTGATTTATCTTGTGAAGGAAAAGATTCTCAGGGAGGCCACTTTCCATTAAGTTTTATTAGTATAATGTCACATTGCTTTTAAGAAAAAACATCCTCAACCCAAATGTTCTAGGTCCTTAGATTTTAGGTCCATTTGTCAGATTTTCCAAGGCTTCACCTTTCCTGGAGAAGGGACCATGACTTTTAATTCATTCTTGTCTTCCCCCATGTCTAGCACAAAGGCAGACTCATGATGTGTGATTCCTGCATTGGGAATCCAAAGGTCACACCTCTCTGGTGCTTCAAATCTGCTAGCCGCCCCTTTAGGGAAAGATAGACAATCTTCCTGAGTAATTTACAGCCATCGAGGATCAGCTATGAGGTGGCCCTGACATGACAGCAATGAGTTTGTGCCTGTTTGCTTGTTTCTTTGCATTAAAAAAAATACTTTCTGATGCAATACTTAAGCCCCCTTACTATCTTTTCATTTCTAGAATATTCCTTGTCTCTAGTTTGTTCCTCATCCAATCCTCACTCTGCAGCCTTCTGGAAGCATTGCTCACAATGTCCCTTTAACTTTCAAAAGCCTCCAAATGGACTTCTTTCAGGAATCTCTGATGGCATAGCCCGTAGGGAGCTGTGCTGCTAACCCAGAAGCAGAGTTGCTCTGGGGGTTCAAACCCACCAGAGGCTCTAAAGATAAAGCGGAGTAATTTCCTCCCCAAAACTCAACTGAAGGGCCAGCTATAAGTCAGTTATGATTTGACAACAATGAGTGAGACAGACATGTCTCCTCACAGAACTAACCACACATTTAGCTTTACTGCATTGGAAGCCTCATTGCAGGGAACCAAATTGGGGTATGTCTCTTTGATCTAATTGAAAGTCTAATATAGGCTGTCCTCACTCACTGAATCACATTGCTGTTAAGTCAGGACCAACTCATAGCTGACCCTCCTTCGTGTTTCTGAGGCTGCAAATCTCATAGGAGAGGCTGGCCCATCTTCCTCCTGCAGCGTTGCTGGTGGATTTGAATTACCAGAGAGCCATGCCTTTGGGTTAGTGCTGCAGCTCCCTCTGGACCACACCACTGAAGCTCTAATAGATTTCTGGTGGCTGAACAAAGATGGTATACTGTTTTTATTCTATGTATTTATACATCCTCTTCCATTTGAAAGATAAGATCGTGGATGGCAAGGCTTTTCCTAATTAATACTTCTTAAGTTAGTGGAGCAAATGTACTTGCAATTGCATCTTGTGTGGGTTAGAATAAAACAAGCAAATAGAATAAATCAGTGAGCATGAGGTACCTGAGAGGATGTGCTCTCTGCTGGATTATACCCAGCCAGAATCTTGTTAAAGCTGCGGGGATGGAGAGATAACAATCTTTTCCTATGTTATTGTGATCATGGTGAATATTATTTTGCTGATAATGATATGGCAACAGCTTTGATTGCTGTCCCAGGGGATGTGGTGATGCCCTATCTTTTGAGTCTTACTCTTGGTGTGTAGTAAACTCCAATCCCATCTGCATCATTCTGCTGCTTGGTTTAATTTATGAAGAGCAGGCTTGAAGGGCCAGAGTACTAGAACTTCGAGAAGCATGCTCAGAAAGTCTGGCATCAATACCCAGCTTCCTATTGTGTATTTGGAAAGTCCAGAGATGCGAGCTGCCTTTGGAGTTCACTGGGGGACTGAGCTCCAGGAGCTCCCACAGAAAACCTAATCGAGATGTGACGTTTGTTTTTTTGCCTGCCCTCTTTTCCTCATTCTTCCTTCCAGCGCCTCCACTCTTTCCAGGGATCACCTTTCAGATAAACACTTTGCACCTGAATTGGTCCTTGAGAGTCTGCTTGTGGGAGAACTCAAAGTAAAGTACTGGATTTCTGGCTCATTTTCCATGTGTAAAGAAGAGGACCATGGTTTCCTCTCCCTGGCCTGCAGACATTTTTGCTTTCACAGTCTTGGACACCACAGGTGTCTAGGTGACTGAGGGGTAGGACAAGCCTGCTAGCATCTCCATCACACGCTAATGAAGTCAGTGATCATTCTCACGTTCCTCAGATTGTTCCTTGCTTTGCTGTACACACTACTCTGCTTTTTGGTCAAGCAGGGTAGACTGTTCATGTCTCACCTTGTCTTTTGGTGAGTGTTATGATATGGTGTTCTTGCCATTCAACCTGCTCTTCTCTCTACCTTCACAAAACTAGATTCAAACACGAGCAGATGATGTTGGGACTAAATGCCCACAGCCTCCTGTCTTCTTCCCTCAAAGTGCATTTCAATTCCCAAAGTTGCTCTTTTCAACCAAGTCAAAGACTTGCCTAACACCTGCTCTGAAGAGGAAAGGTATGCTTGCCTCAAACTGCCAACTTTATCTTCTGCTAGGAGGCCAGCTCTAGGTACGAACACTAATTCCAGTCATTATCTGCCTTGTCCCCATGCTCTCACAAGGCACTTTGGGAAAGTATATATATTTTGCCCCCCAACTCAGTATTTCTTGAATAAAGGCCATTTCAGCTGTGAAAAGACACGGCCATGGCTTTCTGGCTGGACCCCTGATGCTAAGCAGACATGGAGGGTTACTGAAAGGCCAGAGGAGAAAGAAAAACCAACCAAAGGAGTCCTAGGCAAGGTATCATCCTCTCCTCATACCCAGTCCCTGCCTCCCAGGTATAAACAAAGACTGAAGGAGAGATTGCACAGGCTGACTTTAAGGTAGTCAATAAATCCAGGAAACAGCATCAACTCCTAATGGCTATCTTGAATTAGAAAATATATAAAATATACTTTGAGCTGTGGTGTTGGAGAAGAGTACTGAATATACCATGGACTGCTAGGAGAACAAACAAGTTCATGCTGGAGAAGGTGAAGCCAGCCTGCTCCTTGGAGGCAAGCATTCTGAGGCTTTATCTGACATACTCTGGATATGTTGCAAGGCTGGATCAGTCCTTGGAGAGGGACATCATGCTTGGGAGGGTGGAGGGACAGCGCAGGAGACTCTCTATGAGGTGGATTGATTCAGTGACTGGAGTAATAGGGGTAGGTGTGTGAGAGACAATAAGATTGGCACAGGATAGAGCAGAGTGTAGGGCTGTTGTACATAAGGTAGCTATGCATCTCAGGCGACTCGATGGCACATAACAACAACAATTATATATATAATTCAAGTATATAATGCATATATAAATATAAATACAAATAAATATATATATATTTCATTATTAAAAAAATCTCAAGTCTCTGAATATAGCAACAGAGCTTTAAATATACTCTGAGATGACAATGTCATTCTTCTGCAGTTTTCCATAGCAGCTAGAAAGTCAATAGGAGAAATTTAAAAGGCATCTTAATCAAGAAAGTACTACAATGACTTTGGCTGCTTTGCACATTTCTCAACGTGTTACCTTAACTAAGGCTTGGAAAGATTTGGCCAAGTCATGTATTTTTAATCTGTTTCAGGCTTTTTAAACGATACTATATTGTTTAAGTTTATCCTATTCACCAGTTTGGGTTCTTTGATCTATTTAATTTTTCTATATTGCTATGCAGGCCATCTGTATTAAACTATTTACACGGAAGCCACCTAAATAGTGAGGCAGATCTTTAAATCTGTCAATATTGCCTCCCGATGAGTGGTTTCAAAACAGGCATCCGGAATCTCCTGTAGTTTTGGCGGAATGGCCTGCAGAGATCAGGGAGGAGTGAGGAGAGGGCGAGGGGAGGGGGTAGCTATTGCCAGCTGCTCTCCAAGCTTCCTCTGTGCAACTGAATGGTGCTTTTAAAAGGTATTTCTTACATATTGGCTTTTCTTGTAAGATGCTGTTAGAAGACACAAACAGAAGGATGCTATGTCAAGGGCAAGTTTGAAAACTACTATCATTAAAGTCAACTGCTAGCTTTTAAATAGTCCTCATCAGGATTTTGCAGATAAGACCACAAGTGAGAGTGAGGAGTCCGTGGGAGGGGTCTACTCTGGACACACCACCAGAGTCCAGGGCCACATGTTGTCAGTCCCTAACTCTTGCCTTCTTCAGCTGCTTCTGTGATCTGAGCTTGGTCTCAATGGCTAACTTTCTTTTTAGATAGGGGATCCTCTGATTAGAGGCCAATCAATGGTTAGAACATCACGAATGGTCACACCTGTGGTAGTTCTGTGACTTCAGAAAGGAGGAGCTGTGTGGCACAGAACTTTTCATTTTTCTCTTCAGCACTCAGCTAGTCTGATCAATAGCCGTCTTCAGTTTTTATTTTGTTATAGCCATTTATATAGATAAGTGCCTGTCTTAGTTTGAAATCTTCCTAAAGCAGGCTCTTGGATAAGAAATTTGTTTTGAGAGCTCTGGCAGCCTTGTGGTAAGGAGCTGCAGCACCCATCCAAAGGCAGGGAGTTCTTCCCAGGGAGAAATGTGGGCAATCTTCTTTCTCATGATTTACAGCCTCTGAAGACCCTCTGGAGGGTCATCTATGAATACGTTCCTAGTAGACGGTGTCTAACAACAACAGTTTACTTTGAAGACAAACAAGAAGAACGAGAGATGAGACAGAAAGAGAAGCTGGCAAATAAACAGCACATTCTCAAATATGTTACAGCTGTTAGCTAACGGGACTCAGTTCTAACGGGAAGCATTAGAGAAAGTGAAGAATATGTAACAGTGTCATCCACTGCAGTGGGCAGGCGAGAAGTATTTGTGCTCCAATAGCTCTCAGGGTCATACAGTCCTAGGTAATTCTTGGAAGGCTGCAGCTGGACCGAGATTTAATCCTAGAGTCTTAGAGTCTTGCAGGTGATTGCAGATAGATCTTACTGGCTCTACTAGAATATGGAGCACTGAGCTTTATGGGAAGAATACGATTGTTGCAGTTACTCTCTTGTTTCCATTTTACAGATGTGGAACTTTGAGCTCAAACAAGCAGAGTCACCTGGGAAAAGTTATTTGGCTCAATCATACCTTGTCCAAACCTTTCCCTTCAATTTGGCAGTACTGATCTCTCACGGACGAACAACAGAGATAATAATAACTGACAGAGATGACCTTTCATTGGGCTGTAAATTGGAGACTGCCCATTTTGAGGAGCTGCTGGTGGAGGGAGAGAGAGGTGCAGCCTTTGAGTTAACAGCACAGCTCTCTGTGAACTATCCCCTCAGTGCTCCCTAGTAATGATAACAGCAATTTATTTTTGGGGAGCTTGGTGGCTTAGTAGTAAGGAGTTGCTCTGCCAACCTAAAGGCTTGTGGTTTGAATCCACTAGCTGCTCTGCTGAAGAGAGATAGATAATCTCCTTCTGTGTGATTTACAGTCTTCGAAAACCTGCTGGAGAGGTTCTGACCTGATGATACAACAATATATTTTTCTAATGTCTACCTGTAGCCTAGCGTGTGTGGCCAAACACAAAGACAGATAGTTCAATTCAACTAGCAACTCCCAGAGAGAAAGATGAGTAATCTCCTCCCATACAATTTATGTCTTCTGAACACCTGCTGAAAGATGGGTTATGAGTTGATTCTGACTCAATGGAAAGAACTGACTGACCTAGTCATCTCAAAGCGCCCTTTGAAAGATTCTGTGCAGCTCTCTTTAAAGCACTGAAAATTGAGACCATCAGTTTCAGGACTACCAAGTTGTGCCTGATCCAAACCATGGCACTTTCAATTGATTCACTGGCATGTGAAAGTTGGACAATGAATAAGGAAGATGAAAGAAGAAGTGATGCCTTTGAATCGTGCTTATTGACAAAGAGTACTGAATATCCTGTGAACTTCCAAAACAATGAACAAATCTGTCCTAGAGAAAGTGCAGCCAGAGTGCTCATTAGAGGCAAGAAGGTGAAACGTCATCTCACTGATGTGTGCATGTTGTTTAGAGGGGCCAGTCCTTGGAAAAAGACTTCATGCTGGGAAAGGTGGACGGTCATCTAGAGAGAGGAAGACCCTCAAAGAGATGGATTGATAGAGTGACCGCAACAATGGACTTGAGCATGGCGGAGATTGTGAGGAAAGGACAAGGTTCTTATTTATTGTTCAGAAGGTCATTAAAGAGACCAGTTTGAAAGTCATCTACTGGAGCTGGTTCGACAGAAGCTCTTGGCTGGAATGGGTGAGCTGTAGGGTGGAATGTTGACTCGCTAGGGAAGTGAGGCCTTTGTGATAAGGCCTTCTTTTTAAAAATCCATTAGATCTAAATTGTTTTCTGTCAAGCATTCTTCTAGGTGGTATAGCACTGGTCTATGCATTGCTGTACAGTGGTAACTCATGGTTGCTGTGATACTAAACACTGTAACACTGATGTGCCAAATGCGATAATGGTTACCCATGTTGGAAAGTGTTTGGTGGAGCTTCCCAATTAAAACAAGCCTGGAAGCAAGAGTGGCATCCACTTCCGAAATGGCTTGCCTCCAGAAACTCTATGAAGAGTGCTTGGGCCTTTTGTTCATGGGGTCGCTATGAGTCATCTATGACTCGACAGCACTTAACAACAACAAAAAAACTAAAAGGTCACTACGAGTTGTGATGGCTTAGAGGTAAGGAGTTGCACTGCCAGCTCAAAGGAATAGGACTGGCATCATTTCTTTCTCTGTGGGAGAAAGATTTACTGTGGGCGTGAGATTTACTGCCATCTTGAAATCCACTGGTGAGTCAGCTATGAGTTGGTCTTGACTTGATGGTTATATTATAACAATATGACATGGTTTGTGCTTATCTACTAACTTAAAGTTTAGCAGTTCAGACTCACTGTTAGGGCCATGGCAATCAGCTTCTATAAAGATTACACCTGAGGAAACTGTAACATACAGAATCATCATGGGTCAGTTGACTCCAATGTCAAACACAACTAACAACAACAGTGGGAAAAATAGACAATAATAAAGTAGTAAGATACAAGTAAGTGTAAGTTTTTTTAGAACTATAGTTATATAGTTATTAAAAAGGATGCATAGGCATATTTTTTTAAATTTTCATCAACAAATGATTCTGAGTTTTTATTAACTGGGAAATATTAAATAACCTGATTAGCTGACTGGCAGTGGTGTTCAGGCATGCCTTTCCCCAAGGCTCTGGACCTCATTTTCAGACTAATTAAATGCTCCAAATAATTTGGTGGTTGTTGTGTACCATGGAGCTAGAACCCACCCACAGTAGAGCGTCTGATGGGTTTTCATAGGCAGATAATTGCATGGGAAGAGATTATCCATGTTTTTCTCGTAAAGCATCTGGTAGATTCAAACTGTGTGTCTTCAGGATTGCAGCTTAGCTTCTTACCACTAGGCCACTAGAGCTTCAGTTTGGTATAAATGCCAATTGTACCACTTTTTATTAGTTTGGGTAAAAAAACACCCCATTTTACTGAGTAACAATACTCACCAATTCTTTCTTTCTTAATTATTTTATAGGAACTGTATTATATGTGGGCAAACTTGGAATGAAGGTAGTTAAATAAATGGAATGGCTTCTCGGGGATAAGATAACTTTGGATGTCATGGTATAAGATCCAGACGCAGGGCTTCCTTCCATCAACAGCCGCCCAATTTTAGCCAGATCTGCTCTTTCCATCTGGCGAGCTTTCATTACACTTGTTAGGAAGTACACATAGATCAGGAGATTTTGGGAACCATCTGTCTCCCACACAGTCCATGTGATTTAGGTATCTAAATCTTATCGGCTCTAAAGACAGTTATGTGATTCAAGCCTGTCCAATCATTATGCCCTATTCACTTTCTTTGTAAAAACAACTTGTAGGTATGAAAATTAAATGCGTAAGCCCTGACGTACTGGTAGTGGTTCTGTCCTGTCAGGGGAGTTTGTCCAAGAATTAAAGCCAGTACAGATAAAATTATGAGAGATAAACAACTCATTCCTGCTGACACTCTTATAGCCCCAAACTTTCGCTGTGCTTGAAACTATCAACACCTTCATTTTTACTCAAAGTAAATGTCTTTCTGAACTTCTGGTTGAGTTAAATTTCTGTCATATTACAGTGGAAGGAGTCTTAATAAGATTTTTCCTATCTTGATAAGAGAAGCAAGTCTTTCGTTTTTTATACTCTGGATACTTTGTGGTATTAACAATAATAATATAATATTGCTAAATTTTATCATAATTTAAGTATAACCACTGGAAAAACAATAGAGTTATTTCCATTTTAAGAAAATCATCAAACTCATGAAATATTACACAAAATAGGTGACCCTGACGGACATTATGCTGAGTGAAATATTTTAGTCACAAAAATACAAATATGGTATAATGCCACTGTTATGAAAAAGGACTGACATTGGGGTTGGGGGGTGACTGAGAAAGGGGATAAATAATGTATACTGCATTGGAACAGATGAGAGAGAGAACCGTTTAAAAGGGTTATATGATTAGGTATTATTGTCATGACAGGAGTCCAGAATGAAGGCTGCACAGTGGAGTGGGCTTGGAGGGAGGGATTGAATAACAATGAAAATTTTTTTTCTTTTACTTTTCAAAGAGAAACGCGAATTGAGGGGGAGTGGTGGACAGGGAGAAAAGTGCAATAATGAATGAATGGAAATCCAAAGTCTCTGTAAACTTTTATTAAAAGAAAAAAAAAGAATAATAAAAGAATAAAAGTATAAGGTCAGCAAATAAGAAGACCTTTAATTGGATGGACTGGCAAGCTGGCTGTAACAGTGGCCTTGAACCCAGTGGAGATGATGAGGAGGGAACAGGATTGGGCCTGGTTGTGTTCTTTATTAAAATACCTATTGCTGTCACTTTTTTTAAAAAAAAAAGAAAAAATGGATGGAAATCCAAAATCTCTGTAAATTTTCATTAAAATTAATAAAATTTAAAAAATAAAATCATCAGAGTACATTTATTTGAACCAAAAAGCATGCTGATGCAATACTGTCTTATTAAAACAAAATTGCTTTGCCATTCTTAATTTTTACTCATTTTTGCCATCAAATTATTAATTTGACAAGTACTGGTCACATACTATAAAAGATTAAATAGCTGCACTTTGATGATTAAACGACAACACATAAAATAGGGAAGTTTTTATATCTCTATAAAACTTGAGAAAGAACTGATGTTTAAAATATATGCAGAATAAAAAAAGAGAATGTAGCTTGAAGCACTGCCAATATCATAATCTGTTAAATTAATTCAAGTATTTAATAAATACTCATGAGCACCTGTTCTCCACAGGAAAAAACATCTGAACAAGAGCAACTGTTTTCTTTTGACTCGGTAGTTTATTTAAGCAAAATTTGGCCTTCACTTACAGACATACCGGCATTCTGTTATTAAAATAAAAATCCCTACCAGCTGACTCACTATTGCTCGGTATGTGAGAGCAGAGGTGTGCTCCACAGCATTGCCAATGACTGTCCTTTCTCAGAAATGGACTGGCAGATGCCTCTTGGTAGATTTGAACTGGTAACCTTTCAGTTAGTGGCTAAGCATTTAACAATTTGTACTGACTCCCATCCTCCTTGAAAATGAAGTAAAACCAAACTGTAGTAGCCTCAATATAGCTACTTTTGATGCTAATTTTATTCACTGCCTTTCTTCTAAAAGTCAAAGTGATAAAAAATGAGTGTCAGGAGACACAGTGTTCAATCTTTGATATCCATTGCCCTTTGTCTTGGCTGAGGCAAGGGGTATTGTGTATTTCCATGTTAAGCATTTTTATATGTGTTCATTGTAAACAATGCGACAAAGGAGCAGCATTAGCTGCTTTTGGGCCAATGAGGGCCATTTGAATTAAAAATAAACCTAACTCTCTTGAGAACAGTATCATCTGCCACAGATCTGAACTTACCCTTGGTGGAACCCAAACATTTGAACCCTTGACCTCAGGCTGCACAGAAACCCTGTGATTATTTAGAAACAATGAATAAATAATCAGAAGGAAAAATGCTTTCATTCTGGTGACATGCCAGTTACATCAGGACCACAGGATACTGAAGTTTTTCCACCAGTTCTTCCGCTTGTCCATCAGTCAGCTGAACTATTAGCAGCTATTGGCAACTTTAAGTTTTTGACCAAACTGAAAATTTTAAATTTAATTTTAGACAGTGTTTCATATGAAAACTGTATTAAATGTCTCTAAAAATAAACTCAGGGACATCTCTAGGGTGCTGAAGAGCAAGGATGCCACTCTAGAGACTAAGGTGTGCCTGATCCAGGCCATGTTCTTTGTAATTACTTGTTATGTTTCAGAAAGCTGGACAATGGCCAATGATGAAAGAAGAGGAATTGATGTCTTTGAGTTGTGGTTATAGCAGAGGATATTGAACACCCTTGCAAGGGTCCAGGGACAGCGCAGGAAAGGAAGACACTGGCACATAACTATGGTAATGGGGGTAAGTGTGTCACAGGCAGTGAGACTGGCTCAAGACAGAGCAGGGTTCAGAACTATTGTGCATAGGGTCGCTATGAGTTGTGGTTGACTTGACATCACATGACAACAGCAATAACAACACAAACGAGCCAACTATGCTAGCTTTATATATTATTTTGTTTGTACTTATTTCAAGATGAAAACATTTAGATATGAATGTGTATGTTATTATGTGCAATCCACTTGGGATCTGACTCACAGCAGATCCTGCAGGCATGTTCTCAGAGTCATTCTATGAAGCAAGCACAACCCTAATACCAAAACCATGGAAGGATATTACCAAGAAAGAAAACTACAGACCAATCTTTCTCATGAACATAGATGTAAAAACCCTTAAATTCCTAGCCAACAGAATTCAAAAGCACATAAAAAAAATAATTCATCATGACCAAGTGGGATTCATAACAGGCATCCAAGGATGGTTTAACATAGGAAAACAATCAACATAAATCACCATATTACCAAAGCAAATAACAGAAACATATGATCTTAGCAGTTGATGCAGAAAAGGCATTTGACGAAATCCAACAACCTTCCTGATAAAGACACTCAACAAAATTTGAATAGAATGAAATTTCCTCAAAATAGTGAAAAGGAGGAGTGGCATCCACTTCCATAATAGCCTGCCTCCAGAAACTCTATGAACCTGGAGAGAGGACCCATGGGTCCCTATGAGTCGCCTGTGAGTCGACGGCACTTAACAACAACAACAACATATATGCAAACCCCAGAGCTAACATCATTCTCAATGGAGAAGAACTATGGGAGGGGTTTTTAGAGGCTATAGATTGCACAGGAGGAGACTGACCACCTTTACCTCACAGAGTAGCTGGTGGATTCGAACCACTGCCTACCCACTAGGCCACTAGAGCTCTCCATTTATACACACACACACACACACACACACACACACACACACACACACACACACATATATTTATGCTTTATACATGTAGTTACATATGTATTTTTCATCTGGAACATTTTGAAACACATGCAGATAATGTGAAAGAATGTTTCTCAGATAGATGAGCCAGAGCCTGTGGCTCAGCCCAGGGAGACATGCTGATTTATTAATGCATGTAAACACTGGAGAAATGAACTAAAATGAAAGGGGGCAGAAAATAAATTACCACGTAATATTAAAGTTTTCTATTTAATTTATTATGTATCTGTTGGTCAGAATGTGTGAACTATTTACCTGACTGAAAATTTAAAAATTTGCCTTCTAAGGGAGCTCTGGTGGCCTAGTGGCAAAAAGCTGCACTACAACCCCACAGGTGTGTGGTTCGAATCCACCAGATGCTCTGCTGGAGAAGGAGGGACAGTCTCCTCCTGTACCAGTCAGATCTGATTTGGCAGTACACACATACACAAAAATAAGAATAAAAAGAATTTAAAAAAATCTTCCTTCTCAGAGCATCCTGTGGTGTGATCTAAGTCACGTGTCTCATGGCAAATTTATAATTGTTATTTTGAATAGAATTTTCATTTTGAGTATCATAAAAAGTGATACTGAATATTATTTTAAATATAAAGTCCATTGTGAATATTGTGTAAATAAAAACTATTTTTTTTCCATGGAGTCCCTGGGTGACATAACAGGGTGCACACTGGACTATGAGCGGGGAAGCTGGTGCACAGGCCTCACCTGGAGACACCCTGGAAGAAAGGCCTGGTGACTAAATACCAAATAGGCACACCCATCAAATCCAAGAACAGGTTCTCTGCAAAGGGGTCACCATGGACAAGAATTGGCTAGAGATCATCCATGTTCTGTATATTTTCTCCTGATTTATATTCATCATGTGATTTTGGAGTTTATGTGTAATCTTTGATAAACAGAAAGCACAAAAAAGAAATTTTTCTAAAGAAGATCAAAGTCAAATATCAAGTGTCATGAATTGCAAAAGAAAACTATTCTTATTTTTCTGGGGAAAAAAGACTAAACTTTTACTTCCAAAATAAAATTATTCTGGTGGTGTTGTTATGTACCACTGAGTCACTTATGATTTGACTCATAGTGAGTGTGTATAACAGCCCTATACCCTTCTCTATCCTGTGCCAATCTAACTGTCTCTGACACACCTCCCTGATTACCCTAGTCACTGAATCAATTAATCTCATCAAAAGTCTTCATTACTTTGGGGAAAAAATGATGAACTTTTACTTCCTAAAGAGTTTTCTTCACTCTAGAAACTTTTTACTCCTACAATTAAGATTTCCAAATTGCAATACTTTTCATGATGAGATAGAACAATCTTCTCTCATAATTGTCTGTATAAAATGAGCAGAAGAAAGAAAAGAACTTGGTGTGAAATACATCCACTTCTCATTTATCAGTCTGGTTATGTTCCAATGATGTGGCTATTCTGTAAAAATCTGTATTATAAAAAAATGGAGAATAATCACATCACATCACATCACATTCTACCACAAAAAGGAGGAGGATGAGGATGGTATCATTACATAATTTCCAAATTAAGTAATTATTAAATTATCAATCCACATCATCACATAGCTGTCAAGTTATAGCATTACACAATTGATAATTTTCATCATTACATGCCTGTAAATCACAGTGATCATGACCTCATCAAGTGACATAGAACCTTAACTCCCCCAGCCAGTGTTACTGCTGCTTTGTCCTTCAGCATTTACTGCCAGATGCAAAATCATCATATATAAGATTTCCCCCTCTGGCTGTAACTGTGAAATGCTGGATAAAAGGATAGGTGATGAATGAGGAATAAGTGTATTTCAAGTTCAACATCCTATTCCTTTTTTTTTCTTTTTTTCAATTTAAAAAATTTTATTCTATACTGGTTTACATACAAAGGTCCTGGAGTTCGTATACGTTGTTTTTTTCACACCAGATCTTTCCATTTTCCTTCACCCACCCCCTCCACCCCATATTCTTACTGGTATTTTTGTACTAGAAACTACATTTATGAATGAAAAATATGGGCTTTTTAAATGTAATTAATGTAGAACTACAAAAATTTAGAAAAGAATTACTGTCTGGGATTTCCATCTAAATGCACTTGCCTCTACTCTGGCCTCTTCATCCCCTGATGTATTCAAGGTCCTGACTCACGTTTCTTTGGTATGTAAGCTTGGTCAAGAAATGCGAGTGAGTGAAGGGGTAAGATGCTTCATGCTTCACTGCAATCCCGAAGGCATGGAATTCGAATCCATCAGCTGCTCCATGGGAGAAAGATGGGCAATCTCCTTCTCTGTGATTAAACTACCTCTGGAAACCTGCTGAAGGATCAGTAATGGGGTGGTTCTCACTCAACAGTACACCACCACGACAACAACATCTCTTTGCTAGAATGTCTCTAGCACATGGTCCTTGAAAGCAATTCAGTACAAATGGTATGTGGCTAAGATAGTCAGTTGTTAATCAAAGGTCACTAGCCCAAATTCTTCAGTCACTCAGAGGAAATGAAATAAGCCAATCTACTTTTGAAAAGATTGTTGTTTTTGTTGTGTGCCATCGAGTCACATATAACTCATAGTGACCCTGTGTATCAGAGCTCTGAGCCCTGCCCTGTCCTGAGACAACCTCACTGACTCTGACACACCTAATCCCACCGCTCTAGTTATGGTGTCAACCCATCTTATCTGTGGTCTTCCTCTCTTGCACCATTCTCCACCCTTTCAAGCATGATGTCATTCTCGAAGGACTCATCCTTCCTGGCCATGCGCCCAAAGTATTTGAGATAGAGCTTCAAAATCCTTGTCTGCAAGGAGAAACTTGGTTTCCATCCTCTCCAAAACAGAACTATTTGTTTCCCTGTTGGTCCATGATATGTTCAATACTCTTCTCCAGAACTACAACTCAAAGGCATCAATTCTTCTTTTGTCACCTGTAATCACTTTCCAGCTCTCTGATGCCTAGCATGCAATTGTGAAGACCATGACCTTGATCAGGTGCACTTTAGTCTCTAGACTGACATCATTGCTCCTCAGCACTCTGGAGAGGTTCCTGACAGCAGACTTCCCCAGTGCAATTCATCTTTAGATTTCTTGACTGCTAGTGCCAAGAGTGTTGACAGTGGAGCTAAGTAAGTTGAAATTGCTAACAAACTCAGTCTCTATCATGGTGCTGCCAATTGGCCCAGTGGTGAGAATCTTCTTGATCTTCTCCATATTGAAGGCTACCGTCTTTGATTTCTGAAGCAAATGTTTTAGATCCTTCTCAGTGTTGGCAAGCAAGGTTGTATCATCAGCATAATGTAGAGATTGCAGAGATTACTGAAGATATTATAACCTTGGAACCACTATGGAGCAGTTCAACTTGGTCCTACAGGATCACATGGCTTGGAATCAACTCGAAGGCAGTGGTATGGGGATTCTGCTGTTGCTGTTTCTCTTTGATTCTTCCATGAATCATCATGGCAGGAAGAAATAGCTTCATCATTGAACTTAACTCCTGTACGTTCTCTGTCTTCTTCAGCCTCCATATTCAAAGGCAGCTCCCAGATCAGCAACATCAGCATCAATCAGGATCTTGCCAGAAATGCTGAAACTCAAGCCCTGAACTCAGATCCAGAGTCAGCACCACATTTTAAACCAGATTCCAAGGTGATTCGTGCCCTCTTTAGAGTATGAACAGAATTGTGTGGACATTTTACTATTTACATTCATACCTTATTTTGTGTTGTGTATATGAAAGCCACGACAGGCACTGACCTTCTCTCCATTTTGGTTCCACTCCACATCCCTTTGCCTTTCACTAAAGATTTACTGAGCATAAAAGCATGAAAATAGTGGGTTTGCTTTTTAGTCTCAGTTTGCAAAGCTAGAACATCAGATATTATTACTTTGCCTCCTCCATTATGTGTTAAAGAGTCCTGGTGGTGTACTGTGTTATGTTTTGTGCTGCTGACTAAAAGGTCAGTGGTTCTAATCTACTAGTTGCTCTCCAGGAGAAAGATAAAGCCACTTCCTCCTGTAAAGACTTATAGTCTTGGAAACCCAACGGAGAATTATCATTAGTTGGAATCCATGAGGGCTGTAAATTTGGGAGCTTTTATTAATTGGCTTGCTTGTTGAATATTATTCAGCTTCCTTCAAATAATGATGACCATTCGGGCCATTTACTGAATGCTTATTGTACAAGGATTTCCTCTTCATGGACATTCCTTATAGTGGAAGTGACTTACCAAGGTTGTTTGTAACTTGGCAGTTTGTTTCTCCTTGACTCAAGAATTGGAAATCCTCCCAGGAGGAGCTTAAAAGAGAAAGGACCCTAGAACAGGTGCAAGCAGCCAGACCTGCCAAACTGGCAGTCATGTCCCCTGGGCTGACAGAAGGTGCACTGTGTGTGCTAGCAGGCAATGGCTGGACTTCAATGCCCCTATGACTGCCATGTGCAGTGACAGACCAGATGAGGCTTTGGTGGGGACGGAGCATAGAGACCAGCAGACTCTACTGCTGAATGAAAAATTAGGGCACAAATGCTTTACGTAAAGGATCAGATCCAACCAGCACTGTACCGCTAAAGGACTTCATTATGAGCAGATGCATTTTCTAGAACTTGAGGGAACAAAAGAAAGCCAAAGATCCAGCAATCTTTTGACATCATAAGAAAAAGTAACCAGAAATACTTGCAGTATTAAAATAATCACTTGCACTCCAAAGCAGTGAGACATAAATTAACATTAAATCAGCCTCTTGAAAGTGCCAGACACTCCTAAGTTCTTTGCAGATATTATCAAATTCTCAACAAATCAATACAAAACTTCTTCCTATTATTTTTGCACATGTAGTTAACTAGGGCAAAGAAGAGGGAGTCCCGGTGGCTTAGTAATAAGGAACCATGTTCTCAACTCAGAGGTATCCAGTTTGAATCCATCAGTTTCTTTTTGGGAGAAAGATGGGCAGTCTTTTTCCCTGTGATTTACTGCCTCTGAAAACACCCTAGGGGTGAGCTATGGGTCGGATCTACCTCAATGGTATACATCAACAACAAGGCAGAAAAGGTTAAGCACTTTATTCAAGACCATACAACTAATATGCAGTCAATTCTACCTTTTAAACAAATAATTAGGCTTGAAACTCCATGGGTGTACCTGCTATTTCTGCTGTGTTTAAGGCAAACTGAGGCTTCATGATCAATTTCATCCAGAGTTACAGAAAATAAGAAAGTTGTCATTTTCAAGGCTTTGAATAGATTCAGACCAGCTCAGTTATGACTTATGAAACAATAGTGGAATGAACTAGAATTTTTAAAAGGTGGGTGAACTGGAACACTAATTGGGAAACATTATAGGCTGAAGTCATGCTGTATAGTTAATACCCCATTTAGCAAACAGGGGCAGTGTGCACACGGTCAGCAGTTAAGTCTCTTGACCAGCTAAGTTGAAAACAATGGTGTGTGGCTCAAAGACAGTGGTCATTGCTTTGGACATTTACGGCCCAACATAATCTAGTCCATTCTGGTTAGTATTTCCAGATCACTGAAATTTGAAAAATTTGGATCCATTCCAGTTTCACTTTGCTGGCAAGACTGATCAAGTCTGAAGTCTTGTTGTTATATTTACTACTTATTCTTTTAATTTTTGTTGTTGATTGACTTTGAGATGAGCACAACTCACAGCGACCCTTTAGAAAGGCCTGAAGCCTTTCTATTAACTATCAATATTTATCCAAGTTCAGAGTTTCCGGAGGCATGTTGTTCAGGAATTGGAAGCCACTCCTGCCTCCATTCTTTTAATAGATTTAAATTACTATGTGCCCCATTTTGAATATGGAATTTATACCAACTAATCTTGGAGCAAAGAAACATCATTTAATTTTGATTAGAATCAAAATTGGATCTCCAGGAGTATAGCAGCTTAGTAATAACCTCCTTTGTAGCCTTTACTTTTTCAAAGTCATCAAGTGTGATGTATGGATATTTCATGTGTCAGCTGAGGAATGGGCCATCAGCAGTGTGGTGTGACAGGAGGAGAAAAGGGCAAAGGTGAGGCTTTAGAAGGTCCCCCCCTAGCTCCCTCCACCACCCCGCTCCGGCTTCAGACAAAAGCTTTCTGTCTTCCTGATGTCACAGACGTCAAGAGTGATCAGTTTTAGAAGTGATGTTAGATTTGTTAAAGGGGCTGTATTACTATATTAGTTATTTCTGGAGAAGTGGTGCTTCCCAAAGGGAATTGCCAAGTCAGCCCAAACAAATCCTTAATCTTCTTCATGAGCTGCTGTCTAATGAATGATAAGGAGACATCACCTTCAACAATTAATAAGGTAAATCACTGTCAACAAAAGCCGTAAGAATCCTGTTTGGAAGAGAAGGTGAACACTCATAAATTGTGGTGAATTGTATGCTCCTAAGATTGCATAAGAAAGGCTTCTTAAGAGGTTTTCTTGTTCTGAGTGGCTCATAACTTCTGTCTTTAGTAGAATTTTGCAATTCAAGATCACTGTATAATAGTAGGTTTAGAGGAGCAAGGCTGACAATCCAAGACACTTCCTTGGGTAAATATTTTCTCTTCGCTGACCAGTCACTGAAGTAGCAAAGATTTGACAGCAACAACAAAAGAGAGAAGCTTGAATATAACATTACAAACTAAGAAAATTTATAAATCCTAGACTACTCACATATGGAACAAAATTATTTAGAAGATTAATCCGAGCAAAAGCACCAAGTGTTAAAAAAGACTTGATCCATTTTTATGATAACCATTCTAATTAATGACTGTAGTCTTGTTGGAGCTATTTTTATCACTTTATAAATTGCCTGTACACTAAGATGCAGCTTATTTCTTCTTAATGATTGGTTAATTGTGCTTTACCTTCCTCCCTTCGGCATACCTAGGCAATTTATAATAACCTCAGAGAGAAACTAATTTCCATCCAGATAAAAATCCAGTCTTGGGTAAGAAAACACAGTTGAAAGCTTTGCTCGGAGAAAATAATACAACACATAATTAAATCTCTGCTCTCTTATTTTCTCTTATGAGCCAAAAATACAAATTTCGGAATAATTCCTAAGCATCATAGAGTTGCTTTTCTGACATCAAAAGTTAGACTAAAATTGCCTTTTATTAAAAAATGAAATTATTTACATAGAAATTAAAACTACAGGATATTATCCTAGGGGAAAAACTCATCAGTCAATGTGAGCTTCAGTAAAATAAGGTTTTAAAGGAAAAAAATATATTCAATTCAGTCTTATAGAGGTAGAACCTTTTGAGGCTATTTTAAGAAACAAGCTTAAAAGAGTACTCTCCAATTCATAACAAATTTCCTGTCTGCAAATGACAAATTCAGTAACTACATCAATTTAAGATAAAACAAATGATGGGAAAATTAAAACAAAACAAAACAAAACAAAACAAAACACCCCAACAAACCAATGTAATATGCAGGGATAGATAGAAGAAAATCACACACCCAAGTAAAACAATAATAGTAACAGATTATGTTGAACCACTGTAAGACAGAAAGGAAATTGACCAAAATAATCCTGCTGTCCGTCACCAAGTTCCAGGGTGTGACTCATTTACTCAGAAGCAAAGGTTCCCTTACAGTATCAGTGGAGAGCAAAGCGTACTGACCTTTTTTGGCGAGGCTACTGTTGGGTTCATATTTCTCGATCAGAACTTGCACTTGCTCTTGTTTTAAAGGTGGATAAAGGATTTCATTTAGGCGGGGATCTCGCTGCTTAAGGTTGATAAAATCCATCATCTGATCAACAGTCAGGTATGGTTTGCTTTTGGCACCACTAAAACAAACAAACAAACAAACACACAAGAAAATCAGAAGGTATTCTACAAAATTCCTTTCATCTATATGGAATTATATTCTGACCTATCAATTTAAAGACTAAGATGGACCTGACCCAAGTCATAGTGTTTTCAATTGCTTCCTATGTATCTAACAGTTGGACAATGAAAAGGGAAGACAGAAAGAATGGATGCCTCTCAATTGTGGTAATGGTAAACAGTAGTGAATATCTCACGGATTGCTTAAAGAATAAACACATCCACATTGGAGGAAGTACGAACAGAGGGCTCCTTAGAGGAAAGGATGGTGTGACTTCATCAAATACTTTGAACATATGATCAGTAGAGTCCAGTCTTTGGCAAAGGAATATCATGCTGGGAAATGTCAGGGAAAGAGAAAGATCTTTTAAGAGATGGATTAACCAAGTGATTTTAAAAATGAGCTAGAACATAGTAGAAATTGTGAGGATGGTACAAGATAGGACAAGGTTCAAGTCTGCTGTTCACAGGGTTGCTATGACTTGTAGTCGACACAATAGCACCTAATAACAATAATATAAACAGTGCAAGTCTGAAAACCCACTGGAGGGCCAGCTATGAGTCAGTTCCAATTTGGCGGCACACAGCAACAACCACCACCAACGTAAGATACGTTTGAGCTATAACCAACTACACTTATAATTGTTCGGCTTACTGCTGATGTTTTATTTTTTTTTTTAATGCCAACAGTATCTTATTGTTAGTCAACAATGCTTTGTGTGAAGTAGGGAATGATGCATTTTAAATGTTATAGAAACATCTAAATTATAAATTATCACACTGACTAATTTTCTACCTTTGAGTTATTTAATATGTTATTGTTTCACTTCCAAATCTATGCTTCTCCTTTGCCTCTTATGTCACTATCACTGGCACTGGTTTTGCTGCTCTGGGGAATCATGACATATTTCACAGCATTTCCAAAATAAAGTCAGATAGAAAGGTAACTCCAATAAACATAATGCCCTAAAATATAATACTTTTAAACTATTTTCAATGCTGTAAACATATTTCATCCAGTTTTTCTCAGTCTTAGGGCATTATGTTTATCATAAGAGTACAGAATGAGGGTTTCAGAGTGGATTATAATTGGGGTTGGGAGTGTGGTTGGGGGATGTGGGAGGGGATTATGTACCAATGAGGGAGTTTTTCTTTTGCTTTTGAAGGAGAGGAGCAAAGGGGTGGGGTGTGGGGGGAGAGGGGTGGACGGGGAGAAGGGTGCAACAATGAATGAATAGAATTCCAAAATCTCTGTAGATGTCCATTGAAATGAAAAATAAATACATGAAAAAAATGAAAAAAAAAAAACCCAAAATGCCATTATTAAATCATATTATGTTTTGTGAGTAGTTATCTATTTAATGAGATGGATGCATTTCCATATTTTATAAAAATAAAGGAATAATTTATGATACAAAAAAAGAAAGGTAACTCCGTATACTAACATGGCATATGATGCATGAGATGAGATCAAAACATACAATGTTAGATGATAAACTCTTTGCTTTTAAAATAGGAAAAGGTTACATTCAAATGGCTAGGAGGTATAGGCTAGCCCATATATAAACCAGTAATAGATTTTTTTAATTATTGTTAACTACAAGGCTGAAAATCTCTGGTGGTTCAACTCCACCGATGGTTCCAGTCCACCAGTGGCTCCAGTAATTTACAGTCTTGGAAACCTGATGGGGAGTTGCCATAAGTTGGAACAAACTCTATAGCATTGATGTTGAGCTAGAACAAGCCTTACAATAGTCATGCTGAGCTTGAGCTTTGATGTAGCGTTTGATGCATCATTATAAATCTAGAAGCACTGGAGCCTTCTGTACAAGAGACATGAAATATACACTGTGTGTGGGAAGCTGCTGTGTTCGCTAGCTCTGGTTATGTGTACCTCTCTCATGACAGTCAAACAAGTGTTGAGGACTTTCATTCACAGGGTTGCTATGAGTTGCCTATGACCTGATGGCAGTTAACAACAATAACATCAACACAGAGAGAGATCAGCTGGCCCAGTGGAATGAAAGTGATGCTGCCAAGCCAAAGGTGGGTGACTAATCTGCAGCCCTCATACCTGTTTTTCATTATTTTTGTTCAAACATTCTTCTAGGTCGTATAGCCCTGGTGTGTCTACTTGCTGTACAGAGGTAACTAGTGGTTGCTGTGAAGCTGAACACTGTGACACTGATGTGTCAAATGCATTAATGATTACCTGTAGTGGACAGTGTTTGGTGGAGCTCCCCAATTAAAACAAGCTTGAAAGCAGGAGTAGCACCCACTTCCATAGATAGCTTGACTCCAGAAACCCTATGAACCTGGAGAATGGATGAAAGTCATGCAAGTGTTGAGGACTTTCGTTCATAGGGTTGCTATGAGTTGCCTACGACTCGATGGCACTTAATGACAATAACAATAACCTTTTGAGAACATACATGTATATGTGGTCAGATGTTGCCTAAATCATGTAACACAGGACATGATTGTACATCTTTCTGGGAGGACATTAAAGGGAAATGCATACTAATGAAACGGGAAATAATGCTGAGTTAGGCAAACATGCTCCAAGTATTCAGTCAACATAATCTGATAGAAGAGTTTGGTGGAAAACACATTAAACATGGTGAGGATGCCAAATTTAGAGTGTGGCATTGCCAACGTGGGCAGCTCATCATCATTTGACACATTGCCACTGAACTGAACCAACCCATAGTGACCCCGCCTCCCCACCCACGGGGAGTCCTTTAGCAGTAAGTCATGTGGAAGGAAACTGACCATCTTTTTATTTCAGAGCAGCTAAGGTATTTGAACTGCTGATCTTTGAGATTACAGTGTAACTCCATGCCCACAAGGCCATCGAGTTTTCCTAAGACATAGACACACACAAAAAATGGGGACCAATAAATCATAAATTAATGAGTTTTGAAGAAGAAAGAAATGTCTGAGGTGGGAGTAAGCAGGGTTGAAAGAATGAGGAAAAGGAAGGCCAGAAGTTGTTAAAAATGTCACAGTCAAAGGATCAAATGGAGTATTTTTAAAACTAAATTTGGGACTCCAGCTGCTTGAAATCATGGAGCCATACACCGAACATATTCTACAGTTGATGGACAAATTTGGGAATCATGAGATGTTACTGGGAAAGATGTGAAGAAACAAAACAAACAGGCAGACAATTCTCATCTTCTGGCTAGAAATGCCAATTGTATTCTAAAAATAATAGCGATGATCTAGAACTTGCCATATGGGGAGTTATTCCCACAACTGACAAGGTGCACACAGTGTCTACCACTTCTGCATATTTTCATGATTTGTGCATTTTTACATACAGAAGCTTCAGTGACCTAGTAGCAAGGAGTCACACTGTCTATTCGTCTCAGACTCTTCGAACCACTCAGAGTCACCAGAGGAGCCTAAAACAATACTCAGCAGTAAATCACAGCAAATCCTGCTCATTAAAGGAGGGGTTGAACGCCGGGAACAAGGATAGGTGATCATCTTCAACAGAGTTCTACCAGAACCCTGCCCTCATACAACGTGTCCCTGGGTCATTACCTCTTCCTCTGCTACTGCTCTAAATTCCTCCCTCTACTCTGGCAAGCCCTCTCAATGTTAGTTAAAACCTGTTTTCTTACAATTCGGAAAAGATGTTATCAATTTCAGGTCGAGGGCAAAGATTGTTCAGGAAAACTCTGTACACTTCTGGAGTGAAATCCTCTTGAGGTATGGATTCATTCTGTAAAATACAAGAGAAGTGTCAGTGAATGATCTTTCACTTCCTCACCTCTCTCTTCACCTGCTTTCTTTCTCCATCTTCCTGCCTTTTCTCCCTGTCTCTCTTCCTTCCTCTCACTTCCCTCAGTTTACCTGCTTTCCTTCCTTCTTCCGGAACAGCAGGCTGTTCACTTAGGCTAACTCCCTGAGACCAAAATCAGAGTTAAGTATGAACATATGCTCTGGAGTTTAAAAAGGTTTATATTTTGTTGTATTTTCACTTTAGTTTTAAGTTGAGGATGCTGTTTCTGATTAAAAAAAATAAAAAAGTGAATACCAATCTCCTAAAAACATTTTCTAGAATAAGTTAGACCTATGGAAAATCCAAAACAATAACTGTTTAGCAGATATTAAAAATTTTCTTTTATATTGGTTTGCATATCAAATTTGTATATCATTTCATTCATGTATGTTGTGTTTCACATGATCATTCATATATATTGTATTTTATAAAATTAATCACCATGATCTATGTCTATTATTAACCAGTCTTTTCAGGGCTCCACTGAACCTTTCCTTATGCCTTTGCCCCTCCCTCTGCCCCCCTGCACTGTCATCCCCTCCCCACACTGCTCTTCTGCCTACCTCCCCTTCCCCTTTTGGACTTGGATAATTAGTAAGATATTTAGCAGATTTTTGAACAAATAAGAGTAAAACACCTAGAGACAGCCACTATCAAAATGCTAATATAAATTCCAATTTTATGTCATTATTTCCAAATAATGTTTCTTCTGGCTTAAATAATCTGACAAATTGTAAAGCAGTTTTCATAAATAGGACAGTCATTATTTTCTCTTGGCCTTATTGTTTGGGAGGCACGTCATGTGTTGGAAGAACCACTTCTCTGACTAATTCTTCTGTTTGGTTGGGCTGCCATGGAGACCGGAAGTGAGTAGTCAAGCCTTTGTTAACAGGAAGGCCATTTTTCATGCTGTTTTCCTGTTTCAGGTGTGTGTCTGTATGTTTATATTTATTTTCAAGGTCTTAAACGTAAAACATCCTTCCTTTGACTATATTCATACATTTTTTTGCAGTGCACATTTATAGAAAAAAAAAAGTCTAAAACTTATTATCCAGGTTATTGCCTGGAATTTTCTACAGCATGCCAAGAGATAAGAGATCTTAGCTCACCTCTTGGCTTCGAACAGGATCCCCATATTGTGATGAAAAAAAATTACTCTATTTCATTTTCTACTAGCTCCACTTACAGAAAAAGCAAAAATCTATTTTGCAATTCATTTTTTCAAAAGATTCTTTTGAGATAAGCAAAGAACACAGAAAGACACTAAGTGTGATGGATGCCACCAGCAGGTTTCGTTACTTGGACACCAGCTTTGAAATCATGAGCATAAGATACGAGGTCAAGAACAATAGAAGACTCCCATGGATTGTTTCCTTGTTCTGCCACTAATAAAATCGAGGCACGTATAGCCTGTTAACAGGAGTTTGAATTTCCATTTCATTTTCAAAAATGTAAATGTCACGGGTCAGTGAAGTCCTTCTCCTACGTTAACCATCCTTACTTTTTAAACAGGTGGAATGATGAGGTCAGATTGTAAGGGAGATGTGGAAAGAATTCCCTTCTTTCATGCAAAGACCTAGGTTTAAGTCCTCGTCACTTAATTCCTCCTGGAGTGCAGGTTTGCTTGTAGCTATGAGGGTGAACAGGCTGCAGAAGAGCTGTCAGATGGGCTAGGAAAAAAGACCTGGCAATCTACTTCTCAAACCCAGCCAACAGAACTGTGGCTCACAACCTTTGTGCAAGAGGGAAGATCTGAGAGCCTTTACCACATCCTTGTCTAGCTGAGTGGCATCGAGAAGGATTTGAAAATCAACGATAATACTTTACCTACTAAATCAAGTGAATCTGATTTTATAACCCCATGTATATCCTCTAAGTCTTTCTATTAAATAGAGCTTACCGTTTCTCAATTCCCCAACTATCTTAGTACATGTGCAAATAGATTTTATCTTATGATATCTACAATGACTCTTTTCTTTTATTGATCTTTCTTCCTACTTAGTTTAAAATATCTTCCTCTGGAAAACCTTTACTTCTATCCAGACTAGGTTTTATCTTCCATGTCTGCTCCCACCTCACATTCACATATAAGATGTTTCCACACATGTAACCTTGTTGTATTCTCTGCAAACTTGCTCCACAGAAGCTAGTCTCTATGTGCTGTTTGCTGCTCTCTCTCTAGTATTTAACACAGGCACTCATTTTATTAGATGAATGAATAAAATTTTTAATGAATGTAATTTACAATGGTTTATAAATTATAATGAATAGAATTAATAAATTAAATTTATAAACAAGGTATAATTTTACAGTGAGAACTTTTGTGTTGTATACTTTCTTACTCTACCATGACTTAAAAGATCAAAGTCATCTACATGACCTAGAGACATAATTTCTACAAACAATGTTTTATTGACACTCTAGCCATTATTTTCTTACCAGGTGGAATTAGGAATAATTACTTAAGGGGATAATTTATTGAAATACTCTTAAAAAATGCATTCTTCCTATTCTCAGATGGATTTTGGCACAAAACCAAAAAAAATAAGAGAAACATTTCAAACAAGTTTGTTTACTTTCTCTAAGTTTTCTCTTTCCCAGGTGGACTAGCAAGGATGGAGTCAGCGGGGGGGTGGGGGGTGGGGGGGGAAAGGTGAGACAAATTTTGTAGAATGAAGTTGAAATGAGCAGCACTGAAAACTGTAAAAATTACAGAGAGGGTATTTAGCGAAAATATAATTAATGACATTTTTAACAAAACTGTAATTCACAAACACAAAGTTAATTCATACATCCTGTCCTTTTTTCAAATTTATTATTAATTTCAATGAAATTTACAGAGACTTTGGATTTCCATTCATTTATTGTTGCACTTTTCTCCCCTCCCAATCCTCCCTGCTAGTACACTACCCTCTTGGAAAAGTAAAAGAAAATTCTTTCATTGTTTTACAATCCCTCCCCCTATGTTCATTCCACCATGCAGCCTTCACTCTGGACTCCTGTCATGACAAAAATACCTAATCACATATGCCTTTTAAGCAGTTTTCTCCCTCTTCTGTTTCAATGCAATATATATAATTGAACCCATCTTTCTCAGTCTCCCCCCAACCCCGAGGTCAGTCCTGTTTTACAACAGTGGCACCATGTAGTATTTGTCCTTTTGTGATCAAGATTCCTTACTCAGCTTAATGTCCTCCAGGGTCACCCATTTTGAATAATATTGCATGAGTTTTTGTCCTTTTGAATCTCATGACTTGGTGAAGTAGATGGCACTGATTAATTTCTCCTGTCAACCAATAGATATTCTCTATCTGCAGTATGCTGTGTGTCATATAATACTAAATTAAAAAAAAAACACTAACTGCTATTAAGTTTATTCTGACTCATAGCAATCCTGTGGGGCAGAGTAGAATTATAAAAGATTGACAAGATTTCTATTATAAAACTGTAGTAGATTCCCAAGGCTATAAATCTTTATGGAAGCTGGCTGTCTCATCTTTCTCCCAAAGTGTTCTTGGTGGGTTCAAACCATAAACCTTTTCTTCTGCAGCTAAAAGCACTGACC